>NW_024070189.1:41425205-41539409 GCF_014754425.2 Oryx dammah
AATATATGAAAAGATACTCATTCACTACAGTAATGGAAGTACAAATAAATTTTACTGAGATACCATTTTTAAGACTATTAGACTTGCAAAGATCAAAACATATGATAACACTGTTGGTGAGGTTTTTGAGAAAACAAGCATTTCACACATGACCCTGAAGAATGTTGACTAGTACAACTTTCTTGGAGATTAATTTGGTTATGTTCAGCAAAACAAGAGATGCAAATATCTTTTGACACAGCAATCCCATTTTTAGAAATGTTTTCTGTAGACCAGGGGCTACTCAATCTTGGCATTATCATTTAATCACATTTTGGGCTGGATTATTCTTTGCTGTGAGTTTGTTCTGTGTCTTGTAGGATACTTAGCATCCCTAGCTCCACTCACCAAAGCCAGTGACACTTCCTTCCCCAGGTATGACAACCAAAACTTCCTCCAGACATTGCCAATGATGGGCAAAATCACCCCTGGTTAAGTACCCCTATGTAGACATACTTTCATGTTGAGAGTGAGATACCTATGAGGTTATTCATTCCTCACTGTTTGTAATGACAAAACAAATGGAAATGGACTAAAAGTCCATCAAGATGATTTTTTTTATCTGTACAAAAAAAATATTATGCAATCAAAGGAAAAAAAGAACAAAGAAGCCCCTTGCATACAGTATAGATTGATCTTTAAGAAGTATTGCTAATCAACCAAAAGAAAACCTAGGAGGCATATGTAGAGCCCACCAGGCTCCTCTGTCCATGGAGTTCTCCAGGCAAGAATACTGAATTGGGTAGCCATTCCCTTCTCCAGAGAATCTTCCCAACCCAAGGATTGAACCTGGGTCTCCTGCATTACAGGTAGATTCTTTACCATCTGAGCCAGCAGGGAAGCCCAGGTAGAATGTGCTACCATTGTATGAGAAGCGGGGGGGTGGGGGAGGAAAGAAAGTTTATTTGCATTTACATATGTATACATAAAGCATCATTGTAGGACTTCCCTGGTGGCACCGTGGATAAGAATCTGCCTCCCAGCATTGGGGACATGGGTTCAATCCTTGGTCCAGAAAGATTCCACATGCCATGGAGCACCTAATCCCACATACCACGCTACTGGAGACCACACGCCACCCTATTGGAGCCTGCACTCCAGAGCCTGGACTCCCGCACAAGAAGCGACCTCAATGAGAAATCTGTGCACTGCATCTAGAGAGTAACTACTACTCGCCACAACTAGAGAAAGCCCATACAAAGCAACAAAGACCCAGTGCAGCCAAAAATAAATAAATTAAATTAAATTAAAAGTAAAGTATCATTGAAATAACTGATAAGTTCTTCTGATGGTTGTTTTCAGGCAAGAAAGCAGTGTGGGATCAAACTACCAGGAATCACTGATCCCAAGGGAAGTTGTTGCTTTTTTTCTCATGGCCACTATTGTGACCTTGGGCAAATGGTTTCACTTCCCTGTGTCTTGACTGCTTCCTCTCTAAAACAGAACTTGGCTTTTATCTCCTTCAAAGAACTGTGAAGATAAACTAGAAAAATCCAGAGGAGCAAGTTCAGTCCTCTCCTGGTGGTTGTTGTTGCAGGCTGCTGCTGTTGATGCTGCTGTCGTGTGTCATTCATGCATGTCTGCTAGGCTAACAGGAGCAGCCCTACTGGTCCCTACTCAGGAACTCCATTAAACAGTGCTGGAAACTCACCAGTGAGTCCTTGTCCCAACTCTCCCTTCTCAGCCACATAGCTTCTATTACGCGACTTCTCAGACCCAAACAAGTCTACATCTGAGAATACCCATTGTAGAACTCTTAATCCAATTTTAATATTTGTCCCAGATGTCTAACCTAAGAAAAGATGCTTAGCTTCTTCAAGCCTTTGTTTCCTCTTCAATACAATGGGGATAAAAATTGGGTCTACTGCATATGGTTATTGTGAATATTTCTGATATGATACATTTAAAGCACTTAATTTGGTGCCCTGGCACTCAGCAAGGGCTCATTAGATATTGGCTCATATTGTTCTGAATTTTACATTGGTTACATTTGAAATGATGGCCTTCTTTTTTAGGATGCATTCTTGGGTTCATGCTTGGATTTTGATAACATGCCTTTTTATCAGTCATACAGTTATTCATGAGAAACGCTGGCCTGGAAGAAACACAAGCTGGAATCAAGATTGCCAGGAGAAACATCAATAACCTCAGATATGCAGATGACACCACCCTTATGGCAGAAAGTGAAGAGGAGCTAAAAAGCCTCTTGATGAAAATGAAAGAGGAGAGTGAAAAAGTTGGCTTAAAGCTCAACATTCAGAAAATGAAGATCATGGCATCCGGTCCCATCACTTCATGGGAGATAGATGAGGAAACAGTGTCAGACTTTATTTTTTTGGGCTCCAAAATCACTGCAGATGGTGACTGAAGCCATGAAATTAAAAGACGCTTACTCCTTGGAAGAAAAGTTATAAGCAACCTAGATAGTATATTCAAAAGCAGAGACATTACTTTGCCGACTAAAGTCCGTCTAGTCAAGGCTATGGTTTTTCCAGTGGTCATGTATGGATGTGAGAGTTGGACTGTGAAGAAGGCTGAGTGCCGAAGAATTGATGCTTTTGAACTGTGGTGTTGGAGAAGACTCTTGAGAGTCCCCTGGACTGCAAGGAGATCCAACCAGTCCATTCTGAAGGAGATCAAGCCTGGGATTTCTTTGGAAGGAATGATGCTAAAGCTGAAGCTCCAGTACTTTGGCCACCTCATGTGAAGAGTTGACTCATTGGAAAAGACTGATGCTGGGAGGGATAGGAGGCAGGAGGAGAAGGGGACGACCGAGGATGAGATGGCTGGATGGCATCACGGACTCGATGGACGTGGGTCTGAGTGAACTCCGGGAGATGATGATGGACAGGGAGGCCTGGCGTGCTGCCATTCATGGGGTGGCAAAGAGTCGGACACGACTGAGCGACTGAACTAACTAACAGTTATTAATCATCTCTTAGATGTATTACTTCCTGGAAAGATTTCCATATTTAACTAATCTCCATGTCTATTTGTGAATTCCTAATATCACTGGCAGTGAGATACAATCACATAGTTTCTACTTCTTTTGAGCTGGAAGGGTCTTTAGCAATCATTCAGTCCAACTTTTTATGTTAGAGATGAGGCTTCAAGGTGAAATGACTTTCTCAAGTAGCTTTTATCTTTTCATTTCTACTGTTCAATTTACAGACTTGGGAGACTGAAATCATAGAACTGGAAGCACCTAGGTGATATTTGCTGGTCAAGGGTAAGGCCAAGAGGGTAGGGACAGCCTACCTTGTTCTTGCTTCAACTAGAATACTTTCTCTTCTGCTTCACGTACACGAATGGGAATAGAACAGATAATTCTGTACTAAAAAGGGGCTTCATGCTTAGAAACATTTTAAAACTTTGATCTAGTCCAGTCCCTTGGCACTATGGGCAAGATAACCAAATCCCAGATAGAAGAAGCACTTGAACAAAGTACCCCAGGTTAATCAGAACCAGTTCCCCATTAAGTTGCTGTGTTGTTGCTTTCTCTCCTCATTCCACTTTTCTAGAATTCCAGAATTATGGTCTGCTTGAGAGTTCCAGTTCCTGAGGCCCTATCTAAAATTAGAGTTGATCTCTATAGAGCAGTCAAAAATGGCTTATGTGATATGCCCCTGTATTTCATTTGCTTCTTGATACAGACGCTTGATGATCTAACCCAAAGAGCTCATTCATGTAAACCTTTCAGACGCCCTAAGATCATCAACTAGGGAGACTAATATCTTGCAGAGTAGGAGGTTTTGGCCACTTCTTCATTCCTACTATGTAGGGAGTGGGTTCATCTACATATACATGGACTTACTTTAAATCAAATAAACTTACTCATGCATAGAATATTATATTCCCCCCCTACTATAACATTCAAAACCTATAAAAATTGTGTATTTGAAGATCACCACAACAGTGGGATTCTTTTGTTTTTATTAGTTTCTTCCTAGAAACATAATCTCCAGTGGTACTGGTAACTATTGGTGGTCCCAAGCATTGCTTCAGTCTCTTTGGAAGATTATTTAACAACGAATGGTAGAGATCAGAAAATGCTATCCTGTGATGCATCCCACATAACTCTATTGTAAGGAGGCATTTGAAAAAGCAGGCTGTTCTATATTAGGTATACTATTATTTTTAAGCATTTTCACTGCATCTGAAAACAATCTGAAAGTCCCATAGCAGATGATAGATAAGTTTGTCAATGTGTTCGGTACAGAAAATAGATAAGTATATCTCTGACATGAACAACTTGATTATTTAAAAAAAAATATATATCTGAGAAAAATTATTACTTTGGAGTCCACAAATGGAAATGTATCTAAAAAGGATAATAGAAAAAGAAAAAATGGAAGAATAAATATTTTCATGCATTATAACTACATGAAATTTATATCTGCTTGAGAATAAAGATCATCCTCACAGAGACAGTAAATTCATGTCTTTAGACAAAAGAGCTTTGGAGAACGATTGCGTATAATTGTTTCATCATTTTTATTTTTAACAGTATGGAGATGTGAAGATTTGCTGCTCTGTCTCAGGAGAGTAACTGAAGTGGATTTAACCTGATTCTAACTTGTTTTCAGTCTTTGCTGTTAAACACCACCCAAGCTCAGTGTTAGTCTGAGGTTCTCAGTATTGGTACATCAGGCACTTTTCCACCAAAATATGAAATAGGATGATTGTAGACCAAGTATCCCTGGAAGAAGGATGCTGTAAGAGATAAGAAAGGGGACCTTGAACTCTATGTGTTCAACAGGCCAGGTCTTTTCCTGTCATGAGACTTCACACTGCCTGGAATGACCTTCTCCATTTCTTCACTTGGCTGACTCTTTCTCATTCTTCAAGCTTCAGCCTAGACAGAAGTTTCTTCTTTGACCACTCTTCCCACTTGGTCCCAGAAACCACTTAATCTTTCCATAGAATCTAAAACAGTCTATATCTGCTCTCCATATTTGTATACTTGCTTGTTGTCTGTTTCCTCCACTAGAGTATAAGCATGAGGTCAAGCACCTTGTCTCTTTTACTTACCACTGTATTCTTAGTCTCTAGCAAGGCACCCAGCACATAGCAGGTACACAGGAAATGTTTGCTGAACAAATGAATAAATCTACGTATATCAAAATAGAAACATTTCCTTGATCCAGTGTTAAGTTAATAATAATAATAAATATATTTGGCACAAATATATGTCATTTTAGAGAGGAAAGTCTCATATTTGAATATTTTGTAATAAGCAGGTATAATTTCTGTGACTTTTAAATATACAAAAAGGAAACTATATTGAGAAGTCTACTTACAAATGACTTTAGGTTAATGGAAATTATATGGCAAAATAAGAGTTTGGATCAGATTCTTATTTTATTAAAATACCTACAACTTTATTGAGTTTCAAGGAGCTGAATTTTATATGTATGGGAAACCATGTCAGAGCTTCTGTTTCTTCCTCTGGATCACTTGAAGTGAGACCCACAAATATTTGAAGGCAAATTCAAACTAATCTTTGGATGAAAATTAGGTTCTGGAAGATCTACTTTTTTCAGTAGGCCTAAAACTCATTGAAGAGTGGAAGAATTTATTGCTAGCTGAAGATTACTATTTTATTTGACCCTTAAAATTTGAGAAAAGCTTCAAAATGGTTTTCTGTAGGGTCCATTTCTGAGTTTGAGATAAAGACATCACATCATTACACAGATCTCATGGTTCAAGAAACTGAACTCTTGGGCATTCCTGCTAAACCTTTCTTCCAGACTGAGTCAGGAACAAAGCCCTCACATGTACAGTCTTTCCCTGTGCCCTATTTTTACTGCAGAAACTGATTAATGGATGCACCAGTCTCTGCGCAGTCAGAATAGAATCTTATTTTAACCTGTGACTATCTTCCTCTAAAACAAGAATTCTCTATCCAATGGCTATCTCCATAAGACATCAACATCCCATCACACACAAAAATCAATTCTCAAAGAAACTCTGCTAATGCAGGCATCAAAACCACACATCCTTCACTTTGAGTGGCATGAATTACAAAGTATTTTGCTTTGGAATTTAACTTTTCTTGGCCAGGCCCACATTTCTAGCTCCCAGATGCTCTTCTGAAATCAGTGTGAGTTATGTGACCTTCATTGATTCCCTGGATATTTATTGAGCACCTACTACGTGCTCAGCACATTACTAGATGCTGGTGATACAGGGATGAGTGAGGCAGTCAGTCATGAAAGTGACCTTCCAGTGGATGTAGAGACAGAAAATAAACAAGGCAGCACATCAATAAACCCAATCAAAAGTACAGATACTGGGGTATTGAAGTATCCATGGATTGTAAAAGAAAAGAAAAAAAGAAACAAGATTCTGGGAAAATATTGGAAGAGATGAAAAATAATAAAGAACCAATCCTACAAAAATCTTGAGTGTTCCAGAGAGTGAGAGTAGCTAGTGCAATGACCCTGCCCTTGCAGGACCTAAAAGTGAGCGCCCCCTTGAGTGTATCTCACCCCAGTCCTGCCTCAGCACAAAGGCCCTATCAGGAGGCACAGCTTGGGGTGCTCAAGGTGTAGAAAGATGGCAGATATGATACAAGCATGATAGATGAAGGGACCAGAAGAAATGAATCCGAGAGGCTGGTAGGGGCCATGGATGAAGAGACTTGTAGGCCATGGTTGAGAATTAATTTAAACAGGCTAAACAGTCACAGCAGGATTTAAAGCAGGGCACGGTATCTGATTTCTCATTTTAAAAGTCTATTCTAGGTGTGTGGATAGTAGATTGTACGGAGTCTCGAGTGTCAGTGGGAGCCGAACCAGAAGGCAACTCAGTCACATAGGAATGAAGTGAAGAGAGACCATGAGAGGTGAATGTCTCAAGCAAAAATCCTGGGGTAGCTCTGAGAATATTATCTACAAAGGGTTTAGCTGTAGGGGAAGGATGGAAGGGTAAGACAGGGTGGAGGGAGAAAGACAGCAGTGCTGCTTGATTCTCCTAAAAGGAGGTGGGAGGGGTGACTGGCCCACCTCTTGGTTTTTACTTGTGTCTCTGACCCAAATCTTAAAACTCCAACCTTCTGAATCCTCCTCTTCATCTTTCAAGGCTAGGTCATGAACTGCTACCTCCAGGGAGCTCTGTTTATTTCCCCCTGCACCCAGGAATTGCCTGTTTGAAATCTTGTATCGCTAGTTTTGTTCTCAACTCTTTTGGTGCTGAGCCTTGTTCTGTTAAGGGACCATGTGTATAACTTTAACCTCTGCAACTGTGTCTATACCTCGTACCCTTCCTTCCTCCTTGGTTCCCACCTTCCTTTCTTTCTTTCACTAATTTTGAATGAGTGAATAATATGTATTAGGCACTGTGGTAGACACTGGTGATGCCATCTTTAGCAAATTGGGCACCAGCCCTTGTAGAGCGTATAGTCTAATGGAGGGTAGGGTAGGGGAATGACATTAGCACAATAATCACTGTAATAAATAGATAATTATAACTTTGGCATGCATGCTGAAAGAAAGATATTTGCCGCTGTGGCAAAGCATAAGAAGAGATGACCTAGGCTAGGCAAATGAAGGAAGGCTTCTTTAAGCAAGTGACATTGAAAAAGGAGGTCTTAAAGTTGAAGAAAATTTCACATGGTTGGCACTCAGTGAGAGAGGATCAAAGGAGCATGAACTGGGATGGAGGAGAAAGTGTGATAGATTCTTACGTCCGCTCTCAGGGTAAAGGGAGACCCACTGAAGGGACATGCCGTCTTCTGATGAGGGTCATCAGGACATGATGACAGTCCACAGTCACCACGTGAAAAGCTTACCCTGGCTTCCTTGTGGGGAATGGAGTGGTGGTGGGGAGGGTATAATGGGTGTGGGGATAGGGAACTAGGGTGCAGGGAGAAGGTGTAGTGGGTGCATGGAGACCATTAGGAGGTGGCAACAATCCCAGGTGAGAGATGCTGGCAGCTTCCTAGGAAATGGAGAGAAACGGACAGATCCTAGAGGAACTTTTAGCACCAAAATTTGGAGACATGGTAGAAGCTCCCAGAAGTGGAAGAAGACAAAGATTTCTCCTGGACTGTATGTGGAAATGATAGAGCTCATCACATATTTCATTGCAGAAGACCTATGTGGTGTGATTGCTGATATTCAAGACTGCCTTTACAGGGAGGACTCTAGAGCAAGAAGGCATTACATACTTTGTAATAACCCAGTGGTGACCCCAACTGCTTAACAGCAACAACTGTTCATAGTGATAAGCACTGTTCA
Source organism: Oryx dammah (assembly GCF_014754425.2). Lineage (NCBI taxonomy): Eukaryota > Metazoa > Chordata > Mammalia > Artiodactyla > Bovidae > Oryx > Oryx dammah. The sequence goes on from NW_024070189.1 coordinate 41,433,485, forward strand.
TCAGGAGGCTATGTTGCCTCTGGAGACATAAGTGAGTTATTTAAATTCTCTTTGCCTCAGTTATATGCTCTGTTAATTGGGGTAATGGTAGTTCCTAACTTACAAGGTAGGTATAAGGATTAGGTGAAATAATTCATTTAGCATAGTGACTGACAATAGTAAATAGTAAGTATTAGTTGCTGTTATTATTAAAATAATGATGACATTCATCTCATTTAAAAAAATTGAGGAGTGATCATTTTACAACAGGTAAATAATGTTAAAGAGGGTCACACAGCATTAAGCAACCTTTGCAAAGCCACACAGCTCTTAAGTGGTAAAGCTGCTCTTTGACCCAAATCTGACACTAGGAGCTGTGTTTTTGACCACTGTGCAATACTGCTGCCAGAAGCAAGGAAAGTGGACACTCTCCCCACCTGCCATCTTTAATTAGGAAGGATGCATGTTACAAAGATGTTTCTGCCACTAGATCAGTAGGCTAAAGGGAAGTATCCTTGAGGAGTAGTGAGCCTATCCACACACTGACTAGAATGGGGATTTTGACTATTTTTCCTGTCTTATGTAGATGGTAATGGCTCCTGTGCCATGGTAACCACAGCAAACTTGATTCCTAAGGTACAGTGAGTCATTAAAATAGGGAAACCTTTCCTTTTCTCCCAAGGGCATTTCAGAATATCAAGATGGTCCTATTAGTACCAAGCTTACAGCATACTTTTCTCATGAAATACTCAACACTGGTTGAAGTAGGTAGTGCTTGGGTCATTACTTTATTAATAGGAAACAGAGACTTAAAGAGGCTAAATGTGTTGCCTGAGATCCCACATCTAGAAAGTGAAAGAAGCACCATTTGAACCCACCACTAGCTGACTATTCTAGCCTCACCATTCTGTGACACTTGTCTCCTATCTGTGTTACCCCTCCTATCCTGAGCTTACTCAGAGTGCCTGAAGCCCACCATTTCTCTCTTTAACCCCCCAAAAGGATCTGATATCAGTCTTGTGCAACTAAGCACATTGTTCAGGTAGCTACCTCCCAGGAGTTTATTTTTATTTTAGCCTGCCTGTGATGTGTGGAGCCTGCTTGTGTTGGCCCATGAGAGCCAATAGCTAAATTTTCAGGAATTCTGTTAGCTGGTAGACTTTACATTAGTAGTTTGAAATTGATCTTGATGGGAGTATTTACACTACAGAAATTGGCAAACACTACAAACAAACTCTCTCCCATATTCTCTACTGTGACTGCCATTACAATGATTGTTTGGTATTTAGCAGATAGACCCTCATTTTTCCTGGTCCTCTGTTAAAGAGTGTCCAACAACAGAGACCACTTTGCTAAGATATTGGCAGGCACAGGGGAGTGTCTGAAATCACGGCTGCCAGAAAGCCACCACCTGCCAACTCTCTGCTTCTTTTTGGCCCACTACTCCAGCATGACGAACGGGCTTCCTAGCCCCACTGAAAACACTTGCACATCTCAATATGGCAAACAGGCATATGATAAAATATCTAAATCCATGTTAAAACAAAATGCTCAGTCAGGATGTAATATAATAACAATGGGCATGGCAATTTGAAGTTAGGAAAAAATATATTTATTTTGCAGAACTACAGTATTCGTTCCTGAATATGTGGAAGAATTGTTTTCATATGTCATAAATCCACAGAATTTTAGAGCTGCAATGAACAGAATTTTATAAATAAGAAAAAAGAAAAAGAAGCTGAGACCCAGAGAGGGGAAATGTTGGCCCAAAATCATACATCTCATGCCACAGATATATCTTGCCCCACACACATGTATTTAGTCATGGAAGAGAGGGAACCCAGGACCCTGATGTTAGCCTGACTTTGAAGAATCCTTAATACTTCCCTTCATTTGAAATGATTATGTTATACCACCCTTCATTCTCCTTCACAGATATAATGATGATACAAATTGTAGCTAAATTTTATTAGGTGTTTAGTAGGTGACAGGACTTATTAAGCTCAGTTCTTTATATATTAAGTTGAACTATATGAAATTGCCGATATATGACCCTTTTTTTGGATCTACCAAAATGGAAATTTTCAGATAGGTCTATTTAAATACATCCTCTCTTAATTTTTACCATTTTTCCCCCATGAAGTGAATACTATTATAACACCCATTTTACAAATGGCAGAACTGAGTTTTCATTAAAAAAAAAATTAAAAACATGTTTAAAACCTTTTCTTCCCACAGGTGTAATACTATTATCATTTATGGGCAATGAACAATGCACTCCTGTGTGCAAATTGATGGTTCTAAGCAATGGAATGTCACATAGAGAAAAAATAATAATAACGAATATATCTTATCTTTTTCAGTAACTGAAAAATTTTACAATCAGTAAATTCGTATAATATTTAGAGAAATGCTTTTTAAAATGTTATTTATGAATATAAAGCATAAGCATTACAAAATAAGAAATTTGACATTTGTGAAACATATATCTGCTGTATCCCACATGGAAATGTTAAAAACTATAGCTCAGGGCTCCCTAGGATGAATTAATTGTCCTAGAATTTTCATAATGCTCAAATGAAGAAACTGAGTTATTTTTAAACCTTTTCTACATGCAAATTATAACCAACAAAATTTTGAATCAAGATTATTTTTTGTAGGACTATCTGCAAATACCATTGTACAGAACTCACAACCAAACAGATCACAAGCAATAATTATGCTCAGAAACAATCAGTACTAACTACATGAAATGATACTATGTTGAATGCTGAGTCGGGGAAAAAAATTGGTAAAAACTACAAAATGGACTTTGAAAAAATATTTAAATGTAAATGAAAACTCTTTAAACATGAAACATGAGCTTCTAATGTCCCATTCACAACTGGAAACAATTTGACCGAGGTCATATGATTAATCAGCTCTAAATGATAAATCCTCCAGGTTGAAAACTTGGCTGTTGGCCCTCTGTTAATTTAGTCAAAGAATACATATTGAATACCTACTAAAGGGGCCTTGCACGTAAGTAATTCCATATTCTTCCTGACTGATTGGTGGATTATTATCAGTAAGAATCTACTTAAGACAAGCATGTCTTTTCACCTTTAAAAAACAGGCAGTATTATTTCACCAGCAGCTTAGAAGTTCAGGCATTTGTAGGCTCCATACCTGGCCTGGCCTCTTTCAAGACCTCATATCATTGAACACGTCAAATCCCAGCTCTCAAGACCCAAACTCATGCCTACACCTACTAAGTTTGGTCCTGCCAAGAATCAGAGTGCCTTTGTCTCTAAGTGACCATAAGGCACCTAATGCTGTTTTTGCTACCTTTCTGATGACAGAAAAATAAATCAGTGATATAGCAAGAAGGCAAACATGCTTCAAAAAATTGCTGAGGTGGGCTGTACAAGTGCTACTTCATAGAAACAAAGGATTTTAAAGAAGAAAGGAATGTTGTAGGCGGTGTTTCCAGTCCTTTCATTTTATCAAGAAAGAACTTGACGCAGACATTTGCTGAGGCTAACTCACCTAGAGAAAAGTGGAGTTTGGTCCCCTGATGCCTCTTCCAGTGCTTTTTGTACCAAACTGCATTGTTATGATTATTTGTGTTGCTCTTATTATTACTGATGTTATGGTATATAAGAATATCTTTAGAAATATAAAGACTGACTTAGCTAAGCAGCTGTAGTCTTCTGGTAAGAACTGCTGGTCTGTACTGCATTATATTTTGTGTGTGATAACCCTAGTCTCCTGGGAAGTTCTCCAAGGGATGAAGAGGTTTACCACTGGGCTTTGTAAATTTTAGACAGTTAAATGCCCAGAGACTATTATTTCAAATGTCAGGTGAGTGATGACATTGAGACAAATAAAATTGAATCCATAAAAATGTTGAATGGGACCCATCACTTAACCATTTCATTTGCCAAATAAAATAAATTTAAAAGTTAAACTTAACCTTATAGAGGAAATACAAGCTAATGAGCAATAAACTTACTCTTTTACTGAAATATAATTACCCTTTCTTGACTACTCTCCACGTTCTCTCCCAATTACTCTTACTATACTTTTTAGGTTGTTATAATAAGCACATCTGTGTTTTCTGTGTTCTTATTTTATTCTATGTATATCTTCATGATTAAGCCCAATCTAACTATAAAATGCTATTTAAAAAATAGACAAAATAGAGTGATCACATACCCCATGACGGTCCTCAAAGTATGCCAAGCTGGTTTTGGTTAAAACAAAGAATCGGACTTTAAAGTTTGAAGGAGAAGTTCTTCTCTTTTGTTGGGATTTCTTGATGAGCTGCTCTTCCAGGAGGATAAAGTTGTTCATGATCCAATTCTTGAAAAGTGATGCACCTTACGCATCACCCCTCAGCACAACCAGAGGAAACAGCTTCAGGGCAAGGAATGCGACAGGGAGGCAGTTGATCTTCTGAGAGCTGTTCAAAGGCAACTTGCCTCCAATATTATCTCTCTATCAACGTTCAGTCAACATCGCAGAGCTTCTCTTCTGATGTCAAAGCCCATAACCACATCCTTTCAAAATTCACAAAACTATGAGGCATATGTAAAAATTATGCACACCCTTTGCTGTATGGTTTAGAAATATTTGAAAAACCTTAGACTCAAAATGATATGACTGATTAGAGTTCAATCTTTATAGTTCCTGGTTTAGCTCATCTAACAGTTAAGCCCTGTAGCACAAGGGGTAGGAACATGTGCTTTGGAGTCGAGGGACATGGGTTATATATTAGTTTTCTGTTGGTTTTTTAAATTACAACAAGTTTAGTGCTTCATGAATTTATTGTTCTGTGGTTCAGAAATGCAGAATGGGTCTCACTGGGCTAAAATCAAGATGTCAGCAGGGTGCGATCCTCTCTGGAAGATCTCAGGTAGAATCTGTTTCCTTGCCCTTCCCAGCTTTAGAGCCACCTGCATGCCTTTACTCTCGACCCTCTTCCTCCATCTTCAAAGCCTACGACAACAGTCAATTGCTCTAATTTCATACAACTGTAGCCTCTTCTACCTTCCTCTGGCATACTTAGGGATCCTTAAGATTACACTGGGTTTGTGTGGGTACACTAACTGGGTTTGTTTAGATACACTAATCTAAAGTAATCTCCCAATTTTAAGATTTGTTTATTAGTAACCTTAATCTCACATTGCACCTTAATTCCCCCTTTGTCATGTAAACTAACATAGGCACGGGTTCTAGGGATATCTTTACCTATCAGAGGTTGACTTCTGGCTCCATCATCTTACTAACTGTGAGACTACAGGCAAATTACTTGAGGGTTCTGAGCCTCAGTTTTTTTTACCTGTGAAGGGGAGTAATGGTACTCCTACATGTGGGGCTGCTCTCTGGCTCCCTTGCCAGTCTCATCTCATACCTTCCTCACATATTTTCACTTCAGCCCTCATGCATGCTTCTCAGGCTGCTTTGAATATCTGCTCCCGTTGCCTGAAAACATCTCTCCCCTGTTTTACCTGCTTTGAGTTATACTACTAGTTTCAGCCTACATGTCACTTCCTCAGGGAAGCCTTCCTGGCTTTACTAAGTCATTTCCATCAATTATATGCAGAAGACACCTTATGACATATCCTTTATGACAGTTGTCATTGTACTTTTTGGAGAGTGATTTTTGGATTAGTGTTTGTCTTCCCCACTAGTCTCAGGTCAGTTCAGTTCAGTCGCTCAGTCGTGTCCGACTCTTTGAGACCCCATGGACTGCAGCACTCCAGGCCTCTCTGTCCATCACCAACTCCCAGAGTTTACCCAAACTCATGTCCATTGAGTTGGTGATGCCATCCAACCATCTCATCCTCTGTCATCCCCTTCTCCTCCTGCCCTCAATCTTTCCCAGCATCAGGGTCTTTTCCAATGAGTCAGCTCTTCGCATCAGGTGGCCAAAGTATTGGCATTCCAGCTTCAATATCAGTCGGGAAGCTCCCTAATGTTAAGAATGGTGTGTGGTTTTGCTCACTGTTATATATTTAGCAACTATTATGGTGCCTGGCACATTAAAAGGATGTTTAGAAAAATGTTGAATGAGTAATCGGCAAACTGGGTTCGACAGTTATGAGAGACAATGGGCATAAAACACTTAAGAGAAATATTAAAGTTTATTAATTTGTTAAATTTAAATGAAAACTTGTAGTGGTTTATCTATGCTACAGTGAAATGATTGCTTTTCCATTGCAAAATTTAGTGGAAATGCTGAAAATAAGTAAATCCTTCAGAATGGCATACTAAACAAAGCATACACAGGCTCTGGAGACAGACAGAATTATGCTGAAATCCCAGCTCTGTCACTTACTAAACTGTTTCTCTTTGAGAAATCAGCTTATCCTCACTGATCTTTAGTCTCTTTGTGATGGTCCCTTTGAGAACTGAATCCCATAAACCCTGTAAGTGGTGGGTGTCAGTCATGTATCTGGCCTTAGAATTAGGATATAAGGTATCATGAGTGATTCCTATTTCTAGCAAGTCGTAAATAACCAAGAAATCTCAGTGCAAGCAGAGATGGCATATACCAGACAAATAATAATGAATAATGAAACAGAACAACCATTATTACTATAGAGGAGTGCAATGATCTAAGAATTATTTTCCATGTAGATTACCACACTACAGCTTAATTTTGTCTCATATAACTGGATTTGTTGTTGTTTAATTGCTTGGTTGTGTCCAACTCTTTGAGAACCTGTGAACTGCCCCAGCATAATCAAGATAAGATTTGGGAAAGAGGATACTTTAAATGGTTTCTACTTCTTTGTTCTGAGGTTTTAAGACATATATGTGGAAATACATTGTCCAAAGAGGTAGCATTTCTTTTCTCTCCTGTATATGGGCTTCACACAAGGATTGCTATTTTCTCCAAGTATCTATTCTCCCCTCCTTTCCAACTAATTGACTCCCTGAAGATTATCTGGGCATCTAGTCAACCACAATAAAGATTATATTTTTCAGTCATGTTAACTGTTTTATAGCTAACTGAATGGAGCAGAAGTTATGAGCACAACTTCAAGGAAATGTCCTTAATGGCAATCATCATACCCTTTTCATTCTCTTTTTCTTCCTTCCCCCTAACTAGAATGTGAATGTGATGGTTGGAGCTGTAGCAGCTATCTTAGACCATGAAGTAGAAATTGCATGTTGAGGTCGTTTCGTTGTTGTTATTGTTTAGTAGCTAAGCGGTGTCTGACTCTTTGCAACCCCACGGACTGTAGTCCACCAGGCTCCTTTGTCTATGGGGTTTTCCAGGCAAGAATACTGGAGTGGGTCGCCATTCCCTTCTCCAGGTGATTTTCCTGACCCAGAAATCAAACCCGAGTCTCTTGCACTGGCAGGTGAATTCTTAATTGCTGAGCCACCAGGAGGTCAATGGAATGTAAAATAGAAAGATTCTGGGTTCCTGATGATCTTGGGTCCTCCTTGCAGCATGGGAGCAATTTTTCTTTAACATAAAAAGAAAAAAAATGTTCTTTTCTAAGCCTTTGTCAGTTTGAGGTTCTGTCACAATTAAAATTAATTGTCACAATTAAAATTAAAATTAATTTAATTAAACATTAAAACCTAATTTTAATGAATACAGTGCAAATTCTGAACTAGATTGAAAAGTCTTTTGAGAAGGGTAGATTTATACCTAGTTTGTTTGGGTTGAAAGATTTACAGACTTCACAAAGTATTGCCATGTGGGAAAGCAAAATGTCATCAGTAGCTGTTGTAATAGTAGTTTTTCCTTTGCCTAGGCTCCATGGAGTGTAATGATAAGTAATTTTATCCTCTCTCCCATAGGACCTTCAATGGCACTTGCTGAGATTGGTCTTTGTCTTCACCTAAACATAACCTTAAGAAGCTCAGTATTTCCTCCATCACTCTCAGGAAAACATACCTAAAAATAATCCCTTTGTTTGATTTGAAAAGTCCAATTCACAGGACCCAAATTCAAGAAACTCCTACTTGCCAAAGATGGAACAATTTGGGGATCAAATTCATCCTTTATGATGAATTGAAGAACAGTCAAAATGTCCAAATCATGAGTTCATAAAATACTTGAAAAAACTTCCAACCCATCAGTCACTTTTGGAGGGTGCTGGAGAGCAAATTTATTATCCTGTAAACTGGAAAACAAAGGGAAAAAATAAAATGTATCTCCTATTTCTCTTGAAGAACTGTATCTCAGTTTAGTAATCAAATATTTAATAAGGAAAAGTCCTTCTTTACAGAATAATTACAATGAATAAATTAAGAAGTGATATAATATCATCATTTCGCAATCCTAATGACAAAACGGACCTATGTATTGATCATCAGTGGCTGCTAAAATCACATGAAAAGTCTATAGACTGATAACATTGTAACACACTGATAAATCTTAACAGCAGGAAAAGAGTCAACTAGGCATTATATATTTCCTTATGTGATGCAATAGGAAGTACACAAAACCACTTACACAGAAGTCTTGCTAAAAAAGAAAATCAAACACTAATCTCATCTAACTTCTAGATCTAAATTCAAGTTTGCAGGAAATACAGAGATAAAGCAGTGTGAAAAAAGCATAGAGATGCAGTTGGACCAGTTCAGAAAACAGACCCTCTGTATCTGTGGGTTTTGAATTTGTGGATTCAACCAGCTGTGGGCCAGAAAAATTCCAGAAAGTTCCAAAAAGCAAATTTGAATTTACTGTGTACCAGCAACTATTTACATAGCATTACAATATATTTACAACTCGTTCAGCTCAGTTCAGTTGATATAGCATTTATATTATATTAGGTATCACAAGAAATCTAGAGATGATATAAAGTATACAGGAGAATTGTGTAGATTATATGCAAATACTATGCCATTTTATTTAGGGACTTGAGCACCTTGGATTTTTTGTATTTGAGGGGTCCTGGATTTTTTTGGGCTCCAAAATCACTGCAGATGGTGATTGCAGCCATGAAACTAAAAGACGCTTACTCCTGGGAAGGAAAGTTATGACCAACCTAGATAGTATATTCAAAAGCAGAGATATTACTTTGCCATCTAGTCAAGGCTATAGTTTTTCCAGTGGTCATGTACGGCTGTGAGAGTTGGACTGTGAAGAAAGCTGAGCGCCGAAGAATTGATGCTTTTGAACTGTGGTGTTGGAGAAGACTCTTGAGAGTCCCTTGGACTGCAAGGAGATCCAACCTGTCCATTCTGAAGGAGATCAGCCCTGGGATTTCTTTGGAAGGAATGATGCTAAAGCTGAAACTGCAGTACTTTGGCCACCTCATGCGAAGAGTTGACTCATTGGAAAAGACTCTGATGCTGGGAGGGATTGGGGACAGGAGGAGAAGGGAACGACAGAGGATGAGATGGTTGGATGGCATCACCGACTCGATGGACATGAGTTTGAGTGAACTCCGGGAGTTGGTGATGGACAGGGAAGCCTGGCATGCTGCGATTCATGGGGTCGCAAAGAGTCGGCCATAACTGAGAGACTGCACTGAACTGAACTGAACTGGAACTTATCCACCACGGACATCTTGGGACCACTGTACCCAAATCATTAAAGATGAATGATCCCCTGTCTGTAACAAGTAGAGGAAGAACCCATAGACTAAAAGAGACTTTAAGAGCCATATCAAGCATGTGCTGATTTTGTTTGGATTTAAATTAAAACAAATCAATTGTATAAAGACATTATGAGACAACTGGGAAATCAGAATATTGATTGCATATTTGATAACTAATTATTTTTAATTTTAAAATGTGATAATGGCATGATTGTGATCATAAAGTTTTATTTTGCACAGAAGCATACTGAAATAATTATTGATAAGATAAGATTTGCTTTGTTATAATCCAGTGGAGGGGGAGAAATAGGTAGGGCAAGAGCTGACAAATGTTTGGCTGAGCTGATAATTAAAGCTGGGTGATGGGTAGGTTGGTAGTGTTTTATTCTCTTAACATTGCTATATATATTGAATTTTTTCATAATAAAAAGTTAAGAAAAAGGCCTTTTCAGTTCAGTCTAATAACCAAAACTCCAAATATATATTCCATTTAATGCTTTTCTTCAACTGAAGCAAAAGTCTGGTACAGGGTTTGAAACATTTTGCCTTTTCTGCTATATCCTAACTCCTCCTCCTTCCTTGTACAATAGCCTTGCCTCTGACTCTCTCCTTCAGGCTCAGGCTCAGGCTCAGGGGCAAGAAGGGAAACAGGCACTGAATTCAACAAGGTCACAGGCGTAATCTGGGATTTGATGCCCTCTGAATGTGGTGGATATACAGTTGTTGCTTTTTCTTTCGTGCAAAGGTTTGTCGCGTTTGTTGTTACTATTTTCAGAAGGCTCTGACAGCAGTTCTCTTGGTGTTGGAGATGCCTGTCTGACTCCCAGAGAGCCCAACCTTCAGCTCACAGACTTCTGCTGGTCCACCTTCAGGCTGCCTCTTACTGTTCCCAACTCTGTTGGGATCCCCTTGCTCATATGGTTGTCCTGTTGGGTAAGTGTTCCTTGCAAACTGCATGCCACCTATTCCCTCCATGGTTCTAGTGGAAGACTCAGGTATCCACCAATGGATGGACCATTTTCCCCAAGTGTAGTCTCTTCTCCCTGAGACACCCTATAAGCAGCTCTTCCACAGGCTTTCACCATTACCTTTCTCCAAATGGGATTTAGACAACAGTCTTCACAAACCCTTGAGACTTCTGTCAAGCTAGTGAGTAGCCAGCCCTTCACAGGTCCTGTCACTTGGTTTCTGGTGGATGCAAACACCTGCCTCCTCTCTCCACCCACACCCCCGGGTGGGTTGTGAGAGGAAACGCACAGTGCACCAAAAACTGTCTTTCGAGCTTTTGTTTTCTAAAGACTGGAGGTGGCCAAAACTATTACTGGCAGAACTTGTGTTGCCTCCTAGTATATCAGGCATGGTTGATGAAGTACTCTATTTTAGGAGAGAAAGGAACTTGATTCCTTTAATTGTATTATTTTAGGCCTTTGAGGCCTCAACTGAAACTGAATTGGAAAAGTTTATCATTCTCTAACAAAGAAAAAACCAATTCAGCCTGGCACTATGGATCCAGCTACTTAGTCAATAACATTAGAAATTTTGATTTTCATTTCTTAGTTTTATGTCAGCTTCACACTTTGGCAGGCTTTCCTCTGTGGAAGAAAAGACTGACATTTTACCCTTGGAACTGGATACTTTTTTCCTAATAGTTCCAGCAAAAGTCTCAGAACTGTGAATTACTGCCCTGGTTTGGATGACATGCTAATATGTAGCTCAGTTATTACAGCCAGTCAGTAGAATATTCTGTTGTCTATTTCAGGTCTGCACCCTCTCCTGGATTTGAGGATGGGATAGAGTCTGCCTTATCCACCACATGGGCCAAGAGTAGAGAGTGGTTTTCCTCCAAAGAAAGACCAGAGTGTTGCCACTAGAGAAAGTGGAATGGATGTCAGCTCATCACTAGTGATCTCACCTTTACCCTGACCTAAAGCCCATCTTCATTGTTCTATCACTTGAGGCCCAGCAATTCCAGTTCTCTTCTCTGGTCCTGGGAATGGCCTTCTAGATATCTGAAGATGCTTCTTGCTTAACTCTAGAGCCCTCCTGTGTCCAAGACAAAGAGATCCTTCAACTGTGCTTTTAGGGGCTGGCTTCTATGGCCTTTATTTTCCCTGTGATTCTCATCCAAACTTGATCAGGTTTATTTGTATCTGTTTAAGAGTACTACCAGAATATTTCAGTAATTATATAACTTCTTTCTTCTGAAAAAAAAAATTCCTTCTAGAACTATTAATCCTAGAGAAAACAAATAACATTAGCACATTTAGAACATTTGTACTAAATGTTCACTGTATTTGTGTCTATAATGGAAACTATATATGCATCAGTGAAAAACTGATTAATCTATGGTGCATCCATTCAAAGCAACACTACGAGATCATGAAAATGGATGAAGAATTTATATAAGGTATCACTCTGAAAAAAGCACAAGATACATTGTTAAGATAGAAAATGTACAGACTAATATGTATGGCATGATCCCATTTTTACATAAAAGTATTTTGTGTCTATATTAATACATATGTCTATGTTTAGGGCAGTGTCAGAAAGCTTCCATATCAAACTTCTAGCAAGGAATTGGAATTTTGCTTTTCATTTATAATTAAAACAGAAAATATTGTGGGAGAATTTTTTACTTTCTAATTTATTTATTTATTTAACTCTAATTTCATTTATTCCTCTTTTGTTCACTCTGCCTTTACTTTCCAATTTAATCCCAATGTTCATCGCAGCATGTTTATAATAGCCAGGACATGGAAGCAACCTAGATGTCCATTAGCAGACAAATGGATAGAAAGCTGTGGTACATATACACAATGGAGTATTACTCAGCAATTAAAAGTAATACATTTGAATCAGCTCTAATGAGGTGGATGAAACTGGAGCATATTATACAGAGTGAAGTAAGCCAGAAAGAAAAACACCAATACAGTATACTAATGCATATATATGGAATTTAGAAAGATGGTAACAATAACCCTGTATGCGAGACAGCAAAAGAGACACAGATGTATAGAACAGTCTTTTGGACTCCGTGGTAGAGGGTGAGGGTGGGATGGTTTGGGAGAATGGCATTGAAACATGTATATTATCATATGTGAAACAGATTGCCAGTCCAGGTTCAATGCATGATACAGGGTGCTTGGGGCTGGTGCAGTGGGATGGTATGGGGAGGGAGGGGGAAGGGGGGTTCAGGATGGGGAACACATGTACACCTATGGCTGATTCATGTCAATGTATGGCAAAACCAATACAATATTGTAAAGTAAAATAAATAAATAAATGAAATTGTTAGGCTGGAAAAAAAAATATGTCCTCATCAGAAATAATTGGTTTGATTCATAGAACATAGGGTACAGTTAAACTGTGGAGCTTAGGCAAATTTTGAAATATATATACATATATATTTAATTATATTTAAATATTTATATTTCTGGTGGTTGTTGCCGTTCAGTTGCTCAGTTGTGTCTGACTGTTTGTGACCCCATGGACTGCAGCACACCAGGCTTCCTTGTCCCCCACAATCTCCCAGAATTTGCTCAAATTCATGTTCATTGAGTTTGTGATGCCATCCAACCATCTCGTCCTCTGTTGTTCCCTTGTCTTCCTGCCTTCAATCTTTCCCAGCATCAGGGTCTTTTCAAATGAGTCGACTCAAATGAGTCGACTCAGGGCAAAGTATTGGAGCTTCAGCATCAGCATCAGTCCTTCCAATGGATATTCAGGGTTGATTTCGTTTAGGATTGACTGGTTGGATCTCTTGCTGTCCAAGGGACTCTCAAGAGTCTTCTCCAACACTACAGTTCAAAGGCATCAATTCTTTGGTGCTCAGCCTCGTTCATGGTCCAAATCTCATATCCATACATGACTACTGGAAAAACCATAGCTTTGACTAGATGGACCTTTGTTGGTAAAGGAATGTTCCTGCTTTTTAATATGCTATCTATGTTGGTCATAGCTTTTCTTCCAAGAAGTAAGTGTCTTAATTTCATGGCTTTAGTTAAAATCTGCAGTGATTTTGGAGCCCAAGAAAATAAAGCCTGTCTCTGCTTCCATTGTTTCCTCATCTATTTGCCATGAAGTGATGGGACCAGATGCCATGATCTTCATTTTTTGAATGCTGAGTTTTAAGCCAGCTTTTTCACTCTTCTCTTTCACCTTCATCAAGAGGCTCTTTAATTCCTCTTTGCTTTCTGCCATTAGGAGGGTGTCATCTGCATATCTGAGGTTATTGATATTTCTCCCATCAATCTTGATTCCAGCTTGTGCTTCTTCCAGCCTGGCATTTCTCATGATGTATTCTGCATATAAGTTAAATAAGCAAGGTGACATACAGCCTTGATGTACTCCTTCCCGATTTGGAACCAGTCTGCTGTTCCATGTCCAGTTCTTACTGTTGCTTCTTGACCTGCATGCAGATTTCTCAGGAGGCAGGTAAGGTGGTCTGGTATTGCCATCTCTTGAAGAATTTTCTCTTGAAGAGTTTGTTGTGATCCACACAGTCCTAGTGTAGCCAATGAAGCAGAAGTAGATGTTTTTCTGGAATTCTGTTGCATTTTCTATCATCCAATGGATGTTTGCAATTTGATCTCTTGTTCCTCTGCCTTTTCTAAATCCATCTTGTACATCTGGAAATTCTCAGTTTACATGCTGTTGAAGCGTAGGTTGAAGGACTTTGAGCATTACTTTCCTATGTGAAATGGGTACAATTGTGAAGTAGTTTGAACATTCTTTGGCATTGTCCTTCTTTGGGAACTGGACATGGAACAACAGACTGGTTCCAAATCAGGAAAGGAGTATGTCAAGGCTGTATATTGTCACCTGCTTATTTAACTTATATGCAGAGCATGTCATCAGAAATGCCAGGCTTTATGAACCTCATGCTGGAATCAAGATTGCTGGGAGAAATATCAATAACCTCAGATATGCAGTTGACACCACCCTTAAGGCTGAATGTGAAGAGGAACGAAAGAGTCTCTTGATGAAAGTGAAACAGGAGAGTGAAAAAGCTAGCTTAAAATTCAGCATTCAAAAAATGAAGATCATGGCATCTGGTTGCATCACTTCATGGCAAATAGATTGGGAAACACTGGAAACTGACAGGCTTTATTTTCGTGGGCTTTAAAATCACTGCAGATTGTGACTATGGCTATGAAATTAAAAGACGCTTGTTCCTTGGAAGAAAAGCTATGACCAACTTAGCATATTAAATATAAGAGACATTACCAACAAAGGTCCGTCTAGTCAAAGCTATGTTTTTTCTAGTAGTTATGGATGTCAGAGTTGGATCATAAAGAAAGCTGAGCACCAAACTGATGAGCAGCAGAATTGATGCTTTTGAACTGTGGTGTTGGAGAAGACTATTTAGAATCCCTTGGTCTACAAGAAGTTCAAATCGGTCAATCCTAATGGAAATTAACCCTGAATATCCTTTGGAAGAACTGATGCTGAAGCTGAAGCTCCAATACTTTGACCACCTGATACGAAGAACTGACTAATTAGAAAAGACTCTCATGCTGTGGGAGATTGAAGGCAGGAGGAGACGGGGTGATAGAGGATGAGATGGTTGGATGGCATCACCAACTCAATGGACATGAGTCTGAGCAAACTTCAGGAGTTGGTGATAGACAGGGAAGCCTGACGTGTGACTAAGCAACTAAACTGAACTGAACTTCTTTAGGATTAGAATAAAAACTGACCTTCTCTAGTCCTGTGGCCATTGCTGAGTTTTCCAAATTTGCTGGCATATTGAATGCAGCACTGCAACAGTATTATCTTTTGGGATTTGAAATAGCTTAGCTGAAATTCCATCACCTCCACTAGCTTTGTTCATAGTGATATTTCCTAAGGCCCACTCGACTTCACATTCCAGGATGTCTAACTCTGGGTGAGTGATCACACCATTGTGGTTATCTGGGACATTAAGATCTTTTTTGTATAGTTCTTCTGTGTATTCTTGCCACCTCGTCTTAATATCTTCTGTTTCTGCCAAGTCCACACCATTTTTGCCCTTTATTGTGCCCATCTTTGCATGAAATGTTTCCTTGGTATCTCTAATTTTCTTGAAGAGTCTCTAGTTTTTCCCATTCTATTGTTTTCTGCTATTTCTTTGCATTGATCACTTAGGAAGCCTTTCTTATCTCTCCTTGCTATTCTTTGGAACTCTGATTCAAATGGGTATATACTTCTTTTTCTCCTTTGCCTTTCACTTCTCTTTTCTCAGCTATTTGTAAGACCTCCTCAGACAACCATTTTGCCTTTTTGCATTTCTTTTTCTTTGGAATGGTTTTGATCACCACCTCCTATACAATGTTATGAACCTTCATTCACAGTTCTTCAGTCCATAGTTCTCCATCCATAATTCATAGTTTCTGGTTACAAAACTAAAATGTATTTTTGCTGGAAGGAGCCAACCATCAAATAGGCAAAAATAATAATCACTTCTAATCTCAACCTTCATAAATAATTAATCTTAAGATTTATTTTACTTTCTTCCAGTATTTTTTTTTCAGGAGTTAAATTTAATATTTAATTGCAATAATCATTTCATCCCAGTTCCTGGATCATTTACCACCTCTCACCGCTATACAGTTTCTAATCTTTATTTTTGTCTTAAATGTTAACTGTTTTGTTATTTGTTTGTGTATTTAATTTCAAGCTTATTTAGCGTAACATCACAGAAGTAAACATACAGACCGAGATGGGACTTCTCATGACTTATAAATGTAGCAAAATCAAAAGCCAAGAGAGAGAAATTGTCATAAGATGGTGAGAAGCAGGGCAGAATTTTGGCTCTGAGTGGGGCCAAATATGTCGGAGGACAGAAACAAGAAGGGAACAGAAAGTAAGTAGGTGGAGAAGAGAGGTGACACTTGTTGGATCATAATGTTGAGAAATAAAAATCTTTAGATCACCTGTCTGGCTTCTTTCATCTATACCAGCTCATTTTCTTTTGAAACCTAAGGCAGAAGCAAATGGATTTGCATAATGGCCCTCAGGGAAAGAGTCTAGGTGACTGTGGTCTTTTTTGACAGTCAGAAGGTAAGGCAGACCTCAGGTTGACTTCCTGAAGTCCTAGGTGCCCAAGGCTAACCGCAGCTCATCCCACGCCATATCGGTTTAGCAGTGCCAACACCAAAGGACTGTGGATTGTATTTTAGGCCAGGGGATTTACCCAGTAGATACATACTCTGTACAGTATGGAAATCTCCCCACCCTCACATCCTGCCTAGCTCACAAGGCCCTCTCAGGTGGCATGCTCTTTGAAAAGGCTATATATAGCTGTCTGCTTGCCTTGCTTTTCAAAGTGATAGTTGGGGAACAAAAGTTATTGACTTGAAACCTCTTCCCCATGATAAACAGGTAGACCTCAGCCATCTATAAACTTTCATGTCTGTTACTCAGTACACCATATACAATATTTTGTGTTTTCATACTTCACGCCTCTTCAATCTTAGGGCAATTAAAAATGTACCAAAAACTGTCCTTAGAATTGTGGTTCTGACAGTTTCTCTTCCTACAAAACATTGTTGGTTTTAGATATTGTGAAGTGAAGTCACTCAGTCGTGTCCGACTCTTTGTGACCCCATGGATCGTAGCCTACCAGGCTCCTCTGTCCATGGGATTTTCCAGGCAAGAGTACTGGAATGGGTTGCCATTTCCTCCTCCAGGGGATCTTCCTGACCCAGGGATTGAACCCGGGTCTCCCGCACTGCAGGCAGATGCTTTACCATCTGAGCCACCAGGGGTAAACATTATCATGGCTTTCCAGGTGGCTCAGTGGTAAAGAATCTGCCTGTAAATCAGCAGATGTGGGTTCAATCCCTGGGTTTGGAAGATATCTGGAGAAAGAAAGGACAACCCACTCCAGTATTCTTGCCTGGGAAATCTCATGGACAGAGGAGCCTGGCCTGCTACACTCCATGTGGCTGCAGAGTCAGACATAGCTTAGTGATTGAGCAAGCACGCAAGTGTTATTGAGTCCATCCATTCAACTCATTCACTGTTACTCTATCATGTATTTAATTGCCCTACTCTACTGTTCTCTGCCTCTTCAGGGTTCTCCTGAATTATAAGCTTTCTAAAGTTGGGGTGGTGGGTTATACATGCTTCATTATAGTCCTTATTAAGAAGAATTACCAAAAATGTATAAATAGAAAAAAATTATAAGATAGGTAATGTGTACTTTCAATGTCCTATCAGAGCATGGTTTACACATCTGCCTGAGGATTATGTGATTATCCAAGAGAAGTAAGTAAGACAATGAGATTGGATTAATAAGACTGAAGTATTGCTTTCTGATATTTTTAATAGGCTTATTGAGATACATTCCACATACCAAAACATTCATCCATTGAAAACGTATAGTTCAGTACCTTTTTTCATATATTCACAGTTATGAGATGATCATAATATAACTTTAGAATATTTTCAGCACTTCAAGAGGACTATCTATTATTGATTAAAGTCTCAGACTCTGGAAAGTTCTGTAATAAGTTACAGATTTTCATGCAGAAGAGATGTAACTGATCGCATTTAGTAAAAAGGATAGCCCCAAAGTTTATGATTTTATTGCCCTATAGACATTTTACCAGTTTTGTGTCTAACCTGGCAATGTTAGTCCAACATCCTTTCTTTAATGCCAATGCCTAGTCTTCGAATTCTCTGAATCAGCTTTATCATCCTGCTGATTCCCTCACTGATGAGTTAATTAAATCTCTGACATGTTTTCATTGTATATTTGTGTGAGAATTATGTTTTTAGATTTTTGAAACTTACAGTTTGACAACCTGAATGTTTTTAGTTTAATGGTAGGCACAAAGCTGGCAATCAATAAATACATCTTGACTTATTGATCTCCACTTTTTTTTTGATGGGGATGCAGCAGACTTCCAAACTTTGGAAAGAGAATAATTTTACAGAACTTTTAGAAAAATCAGAAAATGAATTTTGAATGATATTTTGTGCTTTGGTTCTCAAATTCTAAAATTTTGTGCCAGAGAGAGTTAAATTTGAATGAAACTGTTTATTTACTTCTTTTCTATAATAAGGTCTGAATTGACAAATAGCCTAAGAATATAATTTTACTAGCATAATATTTTTATAAATCTATAAAGTATTATTTATTTTTGTGTAAGTAGTATATGCAATAGAATAAAATCCAAAAGGTATAAAAGAGAATGTTTCGGAAACATAAGTCTCTGTCCCACCATTTTCCTCAATCAACAAACTACTCCAAGATTATTCTTGGTACCAGTTTTCTATGCATCTGTTCACACACACACACACACACACACACACACACACATTTTAAAACATTTTAATTAAACAATATGTGGCATATTATATATGCTCTTTTGCATTTGCTTTTTAAATTTATTAATATTTATGGAAAATTGTTCAACACCAGTATACAGATGGGTACCTCAGTCAAAGCATGTTTAGTAGCTGATCACTATTTCTACGGCTCCCACATACATCTTACCTATTGTCGTCTCTTGCAGGAGCTACCTTATCTCCCTTTCTGCCCCCTTACACCTCTACAGTCTCTCTGCAACATGGCAGCCAGGAATGGTCCTCCATACATATAGCTCTGCACATGGTCTGCTTTCCTACTGGCCCCACAGTTGTTTCGTGGTCTCATCTCCAACCACTTCCCCTCACTCCACTCTTGTCTCTGTGCCCCACATGGTGTTCCTCTAACACACCAGGAACACTCCCAAATTAGGATCGTGGTCCTTGCTATTCCCTCTGACAAGAGGTTACTCCCCAAACACCTGCGTCCCTTCCTCCCTGACTTCCTCCTTGAGGTCTTTGCTCAGAGGTTGCTCCTCATCGAGCCTTCCTTGACCAGCACCTACAGCTCCCTTTCCCGTGCACAGATTGCCATCCCACTTGCCTACGTTATCTTTTTCTACAGCACTGGACATGTCATTTATTTTACTGCCATTTATTGTCTACATACAAGCTCTATGAAATTGAGGATATTTTTCTGTTTTGTCCACTGCTGCATGCCTAGCAACTCAAACAGGGCCTGGCAAAAAGTAGGCACTTAATAATATTAATTAGAAGAACTGACGAATTTATGCAGAATAGTACGTGTATATTTGTGTTCTATTTGTGTGATACATTGTAGTGTAGTTTAACCATTGCTGTATTTGGGGACTTATGCTTTTAGTGCCTTGTGACGCCAATAAAGTTGCTTAACTTCTCTGAGTCTTGATTTCCCTTTCTATAAAATAAGAATAGTAGCTGTGCTTATGTTTTATAGGGCTGTTTGGGGATTACATTTTGAAAAGAACTTAAAGTTTTTAATACTATATGTAAGTACTTTAGTGTAAGTACTTTAGTGTAAGCCCTATGCCTGGCTTATAGAAAGTTCTTAATAATAGAGTTATGATTTCTCTTTCTTAATCATTAATGATTATCATTATTATTAATAATGATTCTTATTAATCATTCTTATTAATCATTCATCAAAAATGGATTTATGGTGGCTGAGAATATAGAAACTTATTTAAAAATCTAATAGTGTTACCTTTTAGTGATTATTTCCTTACAGTAGAGTATAAGCCACTTTATTTTTTTGGAGAAGTCATTTAACATCTTCAGAAAAAATTTTTTTAATCTCTTCAGAGGTAAGGACCTTTATCTCTGCATTTCTCTTTTCTAGCTGGTCCTGGAAATAGAGCTTGCTCAATAAATTTTGTTGACTAAACAAATGGAATAATGAATCTCAGTGGGCATAAGCAAGTTCATATTTATTAAAAAGCTGCAATTTTCCAGGTATTGAAGCAATCAGTAGGGATATAAAAAAGAACATTTAGGGGATGAAGTTTATTTCAAGACCTTTACATAGTAATCACTGAGTTTGGGGGATGTATTTTTATTTCAAAAGTAGTCTTCTAACTGAGGGAGGGGGAATTTGGATTCATCACCTTGTGCAAAGTACAAAAACTCCAGAGATGTCTTTGCCATAATTTCTCCGAAGAGCTTTTCAAAGAAAGGAAGTATCAACGGTTTATCAGGTAGACATCAAGAGTGAGGAAGCAGGCAGACCAATATGGGAAACCCTATGTTGATTCAAGACCTCAGTGAATTCCTGGGGTCCCCACACATATTGCTAACCATGAATGATTCCATATTTGATACAGAATGAGAGTATGATTGTGAGCCATGCAGCTTGAGAGAAAGAAAATACCTGACCTGAGTTGCAAGATCAGGGCAGAATCCATCCAGCTCCATGTTCTGACCCTGAGTAAGATAATCCTGAACCTCAGTTCTTCACCAGAAAATTATGGTTTAAAAAATTTTCCTCTTTTATAAGAATATATAACAGGAAAAAAATAGCCTCTTCAGCAGGTGGTATTGAGAAAGTTGGACAGTTCAGTTCAGTTCAGTCGCTCAGTCGTGTCCAACTCTGCAACCCCATGAATTGCAGCACACCAGGCCTCCCTGTCCATCACCAACACCCGGAATTCACTCAGACTCACGTCCATCGAGTCAGTGATGCCATCCAGCCATCTCATCCTTGGTCGTCCCCTTCTCCTCCTGCCCCCAATCCCTCCCAGCATCAGAGTCTTTTCCAATGAGTCAACTCTTCGCATGAGGTGGCTAAAGTACTGGAGTTTCAGCTTTAGCATCATTCCTTCCAAAGAAATCCCAGGGTTGATCTCCTTGCAGTCCAAGGGGCTCTCAGAGTCTTCTCCAACACCACAGTTCAAAAGCATCAATTCTTCGGTGCTCAGCCTTCTTCACAGTCCAACTCTCACATCCATACATGACCACTGGAAAAACCATAGCCTTGACTAGACGGACCTTAGTCGGCAAAGTAATGTCTCTGCTTTTGAATATGCTATCTAGGTTGGTCATAACTTTTCTTCCAAGGAGTAAGCGTCTTTTAATTTCATGGCTGCAGTCACCATCTGCAGTGATTTTGGAGCCCAAAGAAATTAAGTCTGACACTGTTTCCACTGTTTCCCCATCTATTTCCCATGAAGTGATGGGACCAGATGCCATGATCTTGACCCTGAGTAAGATAATCCTGAACCTCAGTTCTTCACCAGAAAATTATGGTTTAAAAAATTTTCCTCCTTTATAAGAATATATAACAGGAAAAAAATAGCCTCTTCAGCAAGTGGTGTTGAGAAAGTTGGACAGCCTCTTGTAAATCAATGAAGTTAGAACACACCCTTTCACCATGCAGAAAAATAAACTCAAAATAGCTTCAACACTTAAGTATAAAACATGACACTGTAAAACTCCTAGAAGAGAACATAGGCAAAACATTCTCTGACATATATCCTACCAATGTTTTCATATATCATTTCCCAAGGAAATAGAAATATAGGAAAAATAAACCAATGGGACCTAATCAAACTTATAAGCTTTTGCACAGCAAAGGAAGCCATAAACAAAGCAAAAAAAAAAAAAACAAGCTATGGAATGGGGGACAATGTTTGCAAATGATGCGACCAACAAGAGCTCAATTTCCAAAATATATAAATAGCTCATAAAACTTAAAATTAAAAACAACTCAGGCGAAAAATGGGCAGAAGAACTAAATAGACATTCCTCCAAAGAAGACATACAGATGACCAAGAGGCACATGAAAAGATGCTCAACATCATCAGTTATTAGAGAAATACAAGCCAAAACTGCAATGAGGACTACACCTGTCAGAATGGCCATCATTAAAAAGTTTGGGGACTTTCCTGGTGGTCCAGTGGTTAAGAATCTACCTTGCAATGTCAGGGGATACAGATTCGATCCCTGCTCAGGGAACTAAGAGCCCACATGCAATGGAGTAACTAAGCCTACATTCTGCAGCTACTGAGCCTGCGCGCCACAACTAGGGAATCCATACTCCAGCAACTAAAGATCCTACATGCTTCAATTAAGATCCAAGACAACTAAATAAATATGTAAATAAAAAACATTTTAAAAAGTTTGTAAATAACAAATGCTTGAGAGAGTATGGAGAAAGGGAAACCCTCTTACACTGTTGGTAGAAATGTAAATTTGTGCAGCCACTATGGAAAATAGTATGGAGGTTCCTCAGAAAAACTAAAAATAAAGTTGCCACGTGATCCGAGAATCCCACTCATAGGCATATATCTGAACAAAACTGTAACTCAAAAAGATACATGCACTCCTCCTATGTTGGTAATTGCACTATTCACTTTTCAACTAAGATATGGAAATAATCTTAATGTCCATCAATAGATAAATGGGCAAAGAAGTTGCAATACATGTATACAGTGGAATACTACTCAGCCATAAAAAATGAACTAATGCCACTTGCAGCAATGGGGATGGATTTAGAGATTATCACACTAAGTAAAGTACGTCAGAAAGAGGAAGACAAATATCATATGATATCACTTATATGTGGAATCTAAACTATGGCACAAATGAACTTACCTATGAAGCAGAAAAGATTCACAGATAAAGACAACAGACTTACAGTTGACAAGGGAGTGGGATGGGGGAGGGATGAGTTGGGAGTTTGGGGTTAGCAGATGCAAACTATTATATATAGAATGGATAAACATAAGGTCCTACTGTATATAGCACAGGGAACTATATTCAATATCCTGTGACAAGCCATAATGGAAAATGAATCACTTTGCTATACAGCAGAAATTAACACAACACTGTAAATCAGCTATACTTCAATTTAAAAAGAAAGAAGGAAAAAGGAAAGCCAAATTTGAGGCACCTTTGTGGGGAGGGAGAGAGCTGTGCTTGGGAGGGAACATGCTGAAGAAGGGCTGGCAGTGTTCTATTTCTTGCTCTGGGCAGCAGCTACAAAGATATTTACCTTCTTATTACTCATTAAGCAATATATTTATACTTTGTGCACTTTTATGAGTGTGTGTTATATTTCACAATGAAAACTGTTTCTAAAACTATAAAGTAAATAAATACAAATAAAACCCAGCCTCCTTGAAATGATTACATGGGTGAGAAAATTCTCTATACCCTGGAAACCACTGTATAAGTGGGACTCTGGTTCTGACAGATAGCACTCTTTGTTAAGCTCCTGTCAAAGAATAACCATCCCCATAGGATGACTGCCCTTAACAAGCACACTGCCCACTTCCAGGATTTTATCCCCAGCACATTATTCAGCAGATGCAGGAAGATGATCATTGCAGGGAGATTTGTAACAACAAAACTGGAAGTCATCCAAATATTCATAGAAGCTGAATGTTTTTCATTGATTATACATCTTAACATTTTGATCAGGAAGAATATCCAGCCTACCCATGCTTATATCTTATCAGGGTCAGCCTATTCCTGATGGAGAAGACGGTTTGTTGTTGGTGATGGTGTTGGGGAGGGCTAGTGAGCCTGCCCTGAGCTGGTGGCTGCTTGGAGGCTGAATAAAGGGGTGTGTGATGGCGACAGGTCACAAAGGACTGTGCAGGATAAATGTGGTGATGCCAAGAGACTTAGGTGGAGCCCTGCAGGGAGATGGGCAGTTGCCTTCACTCCCTCTCTCTCTCAGCGATTCAATTTGTGGCTGGTGGTGCTGTCTTGGAAGAAGAGAACCATGAGCAGTGAGTGTTTGTTACCTTATTACACGGCCAACAGCTACCGTTCAATGGGTGTGTTCAGTACCTCCATGGGGGACCTGCAACGACAACTGTACAAGGGAGGAGAGTATGACATTTTCAAGTACGCACCCATGTTTGAAAGTGACTTTATCCAGATCAGCAAGAAAGGAGAGGTGATTGACGTCCACAACCGCGTCCGAATGGTGACTGTGGGCATTGCATCCACCAGCCCTATCCTCCCACTACCTGATGTCATGCTCCTGGCCCGACCAACTAAAGTCTGTGAAGAGCATGTCAGACACGCCCGGACCACCAAGGGGAGAGGTCGCAAGCCCACGAAGACCCTAGAGCTCACCAGGTTGCTTCCCTTGAAGTTTGTCAAGATCTCCATCCATGACCGTGAGAAACAACAGTTGCGCCTGAAGCTTGCCACTGGCCGTACTTTTTATTTGCAGCTCTGCCCCTCTTCTGATGCTCGAGAAGACCTCTTTTGCTATTGGGAAAAGCTTGTCTATCTCCTGAGACCACCGGTAGAGAGTTGCAGCAGTACCCCGACGCTCCAAACTGGAGATGCAAGAATTCTGGAGGGTGACAAAAGCCTATTGGTAAGAACCTACAGAGACTCAAAAACACAGGGCAGATTGCTTTGGGAGAGCAGTGCAAAGCTGGTCTTTCAAAGGGGTTTGATGCTCTCTGAGACTCACCTGGGAAATGCCTTCCCATGTCAAAAAGTCTCAGAACCAAATGAGCCATCACTATTGGACTCACACACTGGAGAGGTTCCAAGCACTCCTCTATATTGTCCCACAAGGCCGAGTTTCAGAGAGCCCTTAGGTATTGTATCAGCCGCACTGGTCTCATCCCAGGGTTGTAATCCCCTCTACAGCAATCCTGATTGTCTAATCTTTTCTTGAACACTTACCCAAAGCCAGGTAATCTCATCAGTGGTAGAATATTATTCATAATTAGGAAGTTCTTCATTGTCTCCCCATGACTCTCATATGCTGACTAAAATCAGTCCAACTCAATTGTGCATCTACTCATGCACTATTCATTCTAATAGTCTCCAAAACATAGAATGTATGTGTCCCTTGACCAAGCAACCCCACTTCTAGGAATCTGTCCTGCAGAGGTAGAAGCACAAGGGTATAAAATTAAATGACCGTGGAGAACTGTATTAGTATCAGTGCTTTACCTGGCCCTGGGATTGTTCAAGCAAATGGAGTGGCTGTTTGACAGGGATGCTGTAGATGGAATCTTTAATTCAGTGGGAGCTTAGACTGGATGATTTCAAAGGTTGTTCTAAAGATAAACCCTTGAACTGGTCAGCTTCAGGATGGGAGAGGAGCGGACAGCTCTGATCTCATTTTCTGTGATCTCTATCTTACCTGTTTCTCCTCCCTTGGCACAGACCACAGAGCTCCATAGAGAAAGGGATCATGACGCTGTGGGGCTTCACAAGCTTGGTGATGTTTCGGGAGCCTCGTCTTGTGCTTATGTTGGTGGAGAGGGAGCCTATCATGCCCCCCATGGCTCAACTGCATCCTTGAAAAGTACTGAAGGAGGAGCGGCAGGGACAACCTCGGGCCTGGCCATAGCAGGGACAACAACAGGCTCTGGAGGAGGCGTGGCAGTTGCAGGGGTGGGAGCGGGCTCTGGAGGAGGGGCTGTGAGCTTGGCTGCAACTAGGAGCAGCAGCACCAGCCAGGTGAGCACCACCTTGGCAGGAGCTGCCACCAAGGGTTCAGGAGAAAGCGGATCCAGCAAGGCCACTGTAGGTGCTGCCAGTATATCCTCAGAGGGCACGAACCTGGTCTTGTCAGGTGCTGCCAGCACATCCTCGACAGGGGTGGACAGCAGCATGAGCGTGGTGTTTGCAGGAGCAGTGACCACCGGCAAGGCTGCTGCTGCAAGTGCTCAAGGCCAGGTGGTAGCCCCCCTGGTCTCTACCTTGCAGAGTGAAGGCTACATGTCTGAACGAGATGGAAGCCAGAAGGTCTCCCACCCCAGGGATGAAACTCAGAAGGAAAAAAAGGAAAGAAGGGAAAAGAAGGACAAGTCTTCATCTAGGAAAAGTTCCCGTCACCGCAGAACAGGGGAAGGTCATCGCAGGACAGGAGGGGACAAGACCCGGAAGTCATCCTCCCACTGGTCCGTATCAGGCCATGGAAACAAGAGAGATGACAAAAAAGAAAAAGGGCAGAGTGGCACCAGGGGCAAAGGACACAGCCCTCACAAGAGTGGCAGCCATAGCTCATCTGTCAAGGAGGGGAGGACAGCTCGCAAGCCGGGGAAGAGCAGGTCCAGCACCAGTTCAGGGACTTTAAATAAGAGATCCAGTAAGATCAGCACTTTCTTCAGAAGCTTCAGAGTCATTCCTGGTTCAAAACCAATGGTCAGACATGACAGAGAGGTAGACTTTGTGGCTAAGTCGGTAGAGAAACGCAATGTAGAGGCCAAGGTGGAGAAAGCCCCGGTTGGTGAGGATGTGGAGATCCATGGAACTGTGACATCAGAGACGATGGAGACTATCATCATTGAAACAAAATCTGTTTAAATAGGAGCCAGGGCAGGAAGCTTCCATGGAGACCCAACTTCAGGAAAGGATCCCTAGAGAGTCAATTCCAGCTTTCTTTAATAAAGGAAACCATACAACTCCAAAAGAAAAGCTCTATTCTGTTTGAATTTCTATGTCCTCTTGCCTGGTAGTGACTTCACAGTGGTTTCTGTGATGTGAACTTTGCTGAGACCAGTCAAGCAGAACCCCACCCATGTCCAGCAGAGCCAGCATTAGTGCCCTGCTTTGCCTCAACCCCTTTCTGCCTTTGGTTTCCCCAAGACTATGGCTGTAAGTCACAGAGTATGGGCTGGGAAGCACCACCACCACCACATCCCCATGCCCTTCTTCTCCCTGAAGACTCCTGAATAAGGTCATTCAGTCCAGTCCATAGAATAAGACAGGACTCATGTCTCCTCTGGCGGTAATCAGATGAGAAAAGAAAGGGTGCTTCAGCACTTGCAGGCAATCAGAATAGTGAAGTTTATCATTTTGATCAGGAACTGGCAGCCTGAGGGTCAAATCTTGCCAACTATCTGGTTTTATAAGTAAAGTTTTATTGGAACATAGCTACATCCATTCATTTATATATTGTCTAAGGCTGCTTCCCCTGGAGGAGGAAATGGCAACCCACTCCAGTATTCTTGCCTGGAGAATTCCATGGACAGAGGAACCTGGTGGGCTGTACAGTCCATGGGGTCGCAAAGAGTCAGACATGGCTGAGCGACTAACGCAACACAAGGCTGCTTCCACATTAAAAAGTCAGATCTGATTAGCTGTGTCAGAAACCACGTGACCTGCAAAGTCTAAGATGTTTGTTCTCTGGTATTTGGCAGAAAAGTTTGCCCACCTGGATGTAATCTTAAAATTCTTCTTCTTCCTGGGTATACACTCTGGAGAAACTCTCATAAACACTTTCCAGGAGACAACTAGGAAAATGTTTACAGTAAAACAATCTGTAATAACAAAATCTTGGAAACTGTCTACATATCATCCAACAGGACAACTGATCAAATGTGGTATATGCCTACAGTACATATTACCCAGCAGTGAAGATGAATAGAAGTTGGAGAGGTTAGCATGGGTGAGTCTCTTGTAATGTTGAATAACAAAGCGTCATAAAAATACATGCAATATAGCTCCATTTGCAGAAAAAATCAAACAATAAGTGTGGGAACACACGTTCACTAAATGTGCAAAGGAAAAACAAGGACATGATAAACAACAAATTCACAACAGTAGATTTCTATAAGGTGGAAAGAATGGAGGGATGGCCTGGGAGGTACATATGAAAGCTTCAACAGAGTGGGGATTGTTCTATTATGCAAAGAAGGGGCGTCCATTGGGGATGTATTATTGTGTATATTTATTTTTATTTTAAAATAATTCCATTTGTCATTTCTGGCTGTGCTGGGTCTTTGTTGTTGCACAGGCTTTTCTCTAGTTGCTGCGGACAGGGGCTACTCTCTAGGTGCGGTGTGCAGGCTTCTCATTGCAGTGGCTTCGCTAGTTGAGGAGCATGGGCTCTAGGGTGCCAACTTCAGCAGGCTTCAGCAGTTGCGGTACGAGGGTTCAGTAGTTGCGGCTCCAAGGTTCTAGAGCACAGGCTCAGAAGTTGTGGTGCACAGACTTAGCTACTCCGTGGCATGTGGGATCTTCCCAGATCAGGGATCAAACCCATGTCTCCTGCATTGGCAGGTGAATTCTTCACCACTGAGACACCAGGGAACCCCTGTGTATATTCTATTTTAGTTTCTTTGTTATTAGGATGGTTTTTATATTGCTGTCAGCCAGGTGGCAGTCAGTACCTTAAAAATATCTTAACCAATGTGTTTCACGTATGTTTCCCTTTTAATATATGTGCAAGAGATAACAAAATATCTAAGTCTGGAAAATAATCTTTCAATAAGTATAAAATTTAAAAAATCTAAGTGACATACTCACTATCCAGGAACACAGGAAAGGTTTGCTATTTTGGTGAGAAATACTAGAATAATTCAAAATGGTCTATACTTATGAAATATGTAAGTGATGTATGCATGTGCAAAATGATTCTAAAAATAAAAAAACATATATTAGAAGTGAGACACTGCAATTTTCAAATGTCCATTATAAAAATGAATCATTTCAATTTTAAGAAGTTGTAAATAAATTTCCTGTGTCTATGAAAATCATTAAATTGTTAACAACAGATGATAAAGCGGCATTTGAGAAAAATGATTCTGAGAACCATGTGTGTTTGTATGAGCCTGGGAGTCATCTGCTAGTCTTGCAGTTCTCTGCTCATTCTTCTCTGTGACAACAGTCTACGAGGACGGAAGCTGGGTTTCCAGTAAAACTTAGGGACTTTCTCTGCAAAGCACATGTATGTGATAGAGGTGGAGGAGGTGAGAAACAAGATAGGGAGGAGTGGTGGCTTGGGAGGATGAGGGGAAGCCCTTCTCAGTTGCTCTGGTGGGCGGCTGGAAAATCCCACCTTGTGATTTCCGATAAGCAAGATCAATCAGTTCTGGGGATCAATGTGTCCTTGGAATTAACTCTTGAAACAGTGGGTCTTGGGAGAAAGAAACCAAGAGGCATGTTCTCTAAGAGACCTGAGAGGGATTTGGGGGAGGCCTTCTGGAAATGTGAGGGGCAATGTGCCAGAGGAGAGCGATAAAGGGGAACTCTTTCCAAAGCCTTTGACTCTGAGCCCCAGATTTTCACCATGCCAGAGGCCAAATCAGCCTAGTCAAAATTCAGTCTCATGATTCTGTATCCCCTGGCTTTACCTTTGGTCCTTCTTATCCTGTTTTATGCATTCTCACTCTCTCACTCCAAAGGGCTTCTCTAATGTCAACCTAGTTTGTCCATTATGCAGGACATTAATTGAGCAGACACAGAATGTACACAAACGCCATCTAAGAAAGTGCAGGTGAGGACTTGCCACCAGAACATGCCCTGCCTGGCACTTTCTCTGCATTTCCTTTTCTATTTTGACAGTTCATCAAGAAATGCATGTTCAGATACATACATATTTCAATGCAACAGGCATCTTCCTCTGAAGGGAGATATCAATTGGGGCATCAAGTCAATAAACCCTATCAGATAAAGGCCAATATTTTTGACAGCAATATTCATCTCCATGGTAACAATTTGGCTGCTGCACAGGCAATTAGGCAATGGATGGTTGGTTACTGACTAACTGGCTTCCCAAACTTCAAGTCTAACAACACACGTACATACTAGAGTTTTTGCCTACAGCAAAGTAAGATCATTCACAGGATTGTCGTGATCAAGTGAAGTCTTTCAGACAGAAGAAAGATGTGTGATAGTGGGAAGAAACAAGATGCCTCACAATATTGAAAGCAGTGTCGTGGCTGGCAGAGCAAGTGTGATGAGATGCTGGGGAACACAGCAGGGGCCAGGCCGTACAAAGCTTTGTGGTCCGTTTAAAGGATTTTGATTTCAGACCTTGGAGTCATGGAAAGCCATGGGATGTTTTAAGTAGGAGAGTAGCTTGATCAAGTGTGCATTTTGTGGAGGGCACTGTGGTTTCTGTGAAAAGAAATATTTGGTGAGGAGATCATTAATATGTGACTTTATGTCACTTTCTATGTTGGCCACAGAATCTATAAAATGAGATTGGAGGGTATGTTTTGAAAGATGGTTTTCCATTTGAAATATCCACATGAGGTGGACATTCCTTCAATGAAGAATCCATGGCCCAACCTGGTGGGGGTGCGGCCCACAGAAAGACTTCAGCTGGCGGTGAGTTTGGAAGTTGCCTAGGTTCCTCATCCAAGGTGCATAGGAAGAACTGATGGAGGTAAAGGTCTGGGTGTCGTAGCCCAAGGTCACTCTGGTTCAGGAGCTGCTGGTGGGACCTGTATTACAGCTCAGTTTCACCCTCTGTGCATTCCTGCTTCTTCCTGAGGGGCTGCTCCTAGGAGTTCTTATTGCTCAAAACTCTATCTCAAAATCTGCTCGTTGGAGAACACAATCTGTTAGTGTAAGGTGCTGTGGCCACCTCCTCTAGAGAAGATAATACGGAGACAAAGGACAGTAGACTCAGAAGAAAGATAATCAAGTCCTGGGCAAATCACAGAGACTGGAGTCTGCATGGGGTAAAGGAGGCCATAGTGATTTAAATACATAAAAGCTGCCTTTGTCCTTTGGAGGTCCAAGGTTCTAAGAGAAGTTTATTTTGGACCTGAGGCAGGAACCAAGTAGGTAAAGACTTTCTCAGGTAACTGCAGAAGAGCAACATCTGGGCTTGCAGTGGATTGGACCATACTATTTGCAGCTGCGAGGGCAGTAATTGACATTTAGTAGATGAACAATAAAAAATGGATGAGTAAATGAATGAAATAATTAGAAAAGGAATTCATCATTAAGCTCTAAAAACCTGCCTGAGAGTGTATTGTCCCTGATGCCTTCAGGAAAATAATTCCATTCTTTGAGTGACATAGTTTCATGAAAAGACCTCTCCTGTTTAAAATGGGTGGTATGTGGCGACTTCCCTAGCACTCCAGTGGTTAAGACTCTGTGCTTCAGGATGTGGTTCAGGATGGGGAACACATGTACACCCATGGCTGATTCGTGTCAATGTATGGCAAAACCACTACAATATTGTAAAGTATTAGCCTTCAATTAAAATGAATACATTTATATAAAAAAAAAGACTGTGCTTCCACTGCAAGGGGCGCAGGTTTGATCCCTGGTCAGGAAACTAGGATCCCATGTGTTGTGAGATAAGTCCAAAAGTTAATAAAAACAAATTCACTTCACTTCAGTTCATTCACTCAGTCGTGTCCAACTCTTTGCGACCCCATGAACCAAAACACACCAGGACACCCTGTCCATCACCAACTCCCGGAGTTCACCCAAACTCATGTCCATTGAGTCAGTGATACCATCCAACCATCTCATCCTCTGTCGTACACTTCTCCTTCTGCCCTCAATCTGTCCCAGCATCAGAGTCTTTTCCAATGAGTCAGCTCTTTGCATGAGGTGGCCAAAGTACTGGAGTTTCAGCTTTAGCTTCAGTCCTTCCAATAAACACCCAGGACTGATCTCCATCGGGACTGACTCGTTGGACCTCCCCGCAGTCCAAGGGACTCTCAAGAGTCTTGTCCAACACCATGGTTCAAAAGCATCAATTCTTCAGTGCTCAGCTTTCTTTATAGTCCAACCCTCACATCCATACCTGACCACTGGAAAAACCATAGCCTTGACTAGGCAGACCTTTGTTGGCAAAGTAATGTCTCTGCTTTTTAATATGCTGTCTAGGTTGAACATAAATTTCCTTCCAAGGAGTAGTGAAGTGAAGTTGCTTAGTCGTGTCCGACTCTTTGCGACCCCATGGACTGTAACTTACCAGGCTCCTCATCCATGGGATTCTCCAGGCAAGAATACTGGAGTGGGTTGCCATTTCCTTCTCCAGGGGATCCTGACCCAGGGATTGAACCCAGGTCTCCCTCATTGTAGTCAGACGCTTTAACCTCTGAGCCACCAGGGAAGCCCTCCAAGGAGTAAGTGTCTTTTAACTTCATTGCTGCAATCACCATCTGCAGTGATTTTGGAGCCCTCCAAAATAAAGTCTGACACTGTTTCCACTGTTTCCCCATCTATTTCCCATGAAGTGATGGTACTTTAAGCCAACTTTTTCACTCTCCTCTTTCACTTTCATCAAGAGGCTCTTTAGTTCTTCTTCACTTTCTGCCATAAGCGTGGTGTCATCTGAATATCTGAGATTATTGATATTTCTCCTGGCAATCTTGATTCCAGCTTGTGCTTCCTCCAGCCCAGTGTTTCTCATGACGTACTCTGCATAGAAGTTAAATAAGTAAGGTGACAAGATACAGCCTTGACGTATTCCTTTTCCTATTTGGAACCAGTCTGTTGTTCCATGTCCAGTTCTAACTGTTGCTTCTTGACCTGCATACAGATTTCTCAGGAGGTAGGTAAGGTGGTCTGGTATTCCCATCTCTTTAAGAATTTTCCACAGTTTATTGTGATCCACATAGTCAAAGTCTTTAAAAAAAAAAAGGTGGAATATAAACTGCTGATCCTGACTATTTAAAATTGGAGTGTTTTATCCCTGATGGATTTTTTCCTTTAATAGTTGTTTTTAAAATACTGTATTTATTTATCTTGCTTACTGAGTTTTTCTCCTTTTCCTTAATTTTGCATCTGAGGCTTATGTTGGTTCCAGCCCTAATGTGATTCTGAAAGTTGGAAGCTCATATATGTATACAACTGTCATTTAGGAAACATGAAATTTTTCTCATTTCTTTTGATTTTGTTCAATATTCATCTTTCCACTTTTTTTTTTTTGCCACACGGCAAAGTTTGTGGGGATCTTAGTTCCCTGACCAGGGATTGAACCCGGGCCACATCAGTGAAAGTCCAGAATCCTAATCACTGGGCAACCAAGGAACTCTTCATTGATACCCATCTTTCAACAAAAATGTATTCAGCACTGGTTATATATGAGGCAATACTAGAAGTTGTCAGAGCTAATGCACAGATAAATTGGGGACTTAGCTACAGCCACAGAAAAAAAAGCAGGTGCATAATGACAACTCAAGAGACACTACTTTGGGAAAGATACCCGTGTTCTCCTTACTTGCTACAAGTAATAAATCCTTCCTTCCCCTCACCCCTCACAAAGAGAAAAAATGCAACTTAAGGCAGAGAAGTGCTGTAAGTATAGAAAAGAGGCTGTGAGTGGGTATAGGGGTAATTATTATTTTGGTGAACTCAGAGAAAACTTTTGAAGAAAATCATGTTTGAGTGGACTTTAAAAGGTTGGATAGGCCAGATCTTAGAAAATAAATCAAATAGCCAATAAAATGGATAGATTCTATGATGACTCCAAAACAGGTATGATAATGGTGTTTGTACATACTAAGTCACTTTAGTCGTGTCTGACTCTTTGCAACCCTGTGGACTATAGCCCACCAGACTCCTCTGTCCATGGGATTCTCCAGGCAAGAATACTGGAGTGGGTTGCCATGCCCTCCTCCAGGGTATCTTCCCACCCAGGGATGGAACCCTCATCTCTTATGTCTCCTGTGTTGGCAGGCTGGTCCTTTACCACTAGCATCGCCTGGGAAGCCCATGCTCACGGCACAGCTACCTTTTCCTTGGTGAAATTTCACATAGTAATGTAAATGTAGATTTTACATTGTAATGACAGTAATAGTGTCAACAAAAGTTCAATTAACTGTAAAGTTAAGAAGAAAATAAAGAAATTTTATTTGAGCCAAACTGACGATTATAACCCAGGGAAGCATATTCTCAGAAAGCTCTGAGAACTGTTCTGTTAGAAGTCAAAGGCATTGTCATATACATTTTTGAGACAAAGGATCATCCATCAAAATCATACACTGATATTTTACATAAAATTCATCAAGGATACACGGTCCAGGTAAACACATAAAAAGCAAACATCAAATCACCGTGACCCGCTATGGAGCTGGGAAAGAATACTATTCTTTTAAGAAGTTATATTACTAGTATCAGAAGAAAGAAAAAAAGATGTTCACTGTTGAGCAGGCACTCTGAGCAGGCATTCTGGTCTTTGAGGAGCTCTGGTTAATGTATAATGGGAATGCACACTGTACATTAGGAAGACCCAAAGAAACACACAGAGAAAATGCTATGTTTAAGTTTCTGTCCTGCCTTAAAATATAAATTTTATTAATATTTCATCAGTAAGTACAACAAATATATTAAAAGGGTGTCCCTGCCTTTTTGTACAGGATTCTACATCCTTTTAACTGACATTGTTTCTCAGTGGGATGTCATATGTGGCACACTAGTCTTTCTGTTACAAAATAAGTGTAAACTGGGGTTAGTTCCCCAACGCAAGGGTTAATGCTGCCCTCTGCTGCTACAGAGAGGTGTAGCAGCCGTAGCAAACTAGAGACCTCCTTCTGGCCCATCTGCTGTACACAGGTCTGGGTTGTTATCACTATTATTAGTGATAAGGTTATTAGTACCCATGAGACAACAGCAAGAACGAAAACAGTGATTAGGAATTAAAACTACACAGCAGACTGCAGAGAACAATGTATTAGCGATGATTCTCACTCAAAGTGCATTGTTTAAACAGTATAGACAAGCTGATAAAAATCTTTTGACAGGAATAAGCAGGGGCTGGAGATGAAGAATTTAACTTGCTAGCTTCCATTTTTTTTTCTGTATGGGCTTATTAACAAGTAGAGACACAATGTAATTAATTAATAAGAGTTCAGAGATTACTGTTTATGAACATGTCTACCAATGACAAACATAGCAAGACCAACATAATGAATAGGGTAAATTTTCTGGAATATTTGGACTTCCACATGCTAAAAAAATCTGCTAGAAGAGGGGAAAAAGCCTCTGTGACCTTGAATTAGGCAAAAATTTATTGAATAGGGCATAAAATGCATGATCCATAAAAGAAAACAATTGGTAACTAGGATATCATCAAAACTAAAAGCGTCTGCTCTTTGAAAGGCACTGTAAAGGAAGTGAAAAGATTAGCTACAGGAGAAAATCAATAAAAATAACAAAATACATTTCTGACCAATGCTGTGTGTGTGTGTGTGTGTTCATACACATGCATATGTGTATGCTCTTACAACTCAATAGTAAAGAAAAAATTGGTTAATTTAAACATTTCAAATCCTAGAAGATGATGCTGTGAAAGTGCTGCACTCCATATGCAAGCAATTTTGGAAAACTCAGCAGTGGTCACAGGGCTGGAAAAAGTTTTCTTTCTAATCCCAAACAAAGGCAATGCCAAGAATGTTCAAACTACTGCATGATGACACTCATCTCACATGCTAGCAAAGTAATGCTCAAAATTCTCCAAGCCAGGATTCAAAAGTATGTGAACTGTGAACTTCCAGATGTTCAAGCTATATTTAGAAAAGCCAGAGGAACCAGAAATCAAATTGCCAACATCTGTTGAATCATAGAAAAAGCAAAACAATTCCAGAAAAAATCTGCTTTATTGACTATGCCAAAGTCTTTGACTATGTGGATCACAACAAACTGTAAATTCTTCAAGAGATGGGCATACCAGACCACCTGACCTGCCTCCTGAGAAATCTGTATGCAGGTTCAGTTCAGTCGCTCAGTTGTTTCTGATTCTTTGCGACCCCATGGGGGTTGCCAGGCCTCCCTGTCAATCACCAACTCCAGACTTACCCATACTCATGTCCATTGTGTCGGTGATGCCATCCAACAATCTCATCCTCTGTCATCCCCTTCTCTTCCTACCTTCAGTCTTTCCCAGCATCAGGGTCTTTTCCAATGAGTCAGCTCTTCGCATGAGGTGGCCAAAGTATTGGAGTCTCAGCCCCAACATCAGTTCTTCCAATGAACACCCAGGAGTGATCTCCTTTAGGATGGACTGGTTGGATCTCCTTGCTGTCCAAGGTATCTCAAGAGTCTTGTCCAACACCACAGCTCAAAAGCATCAATTCTTTGGCTTTCAGCTTTCTTTATAGTCCAACTCTCACATCTATACATGACCACTGGAAAAATCATAGCCTTGACTACATGGACCTTTGTTGGCAAAGTAACGTCTCTGCTTTTTAATATGCTGTCTAGGTTGAACATAACTTTTCTTCCAAGGAGTAAATGTCTTTTAATTTCATGGCTGCAATCACCATCTGCTGTGATTTTGGATCTCAGAGAAATAAAGTCAGTCACTGTTTGCACTGTTTCCCCATCTATTTCCCATGAAGTGATGGGACCAGATGCCATGATCTTCGTTTTCTGAATGTTAAGCTTTAAGCCAACTTTTTCACTCTCCTCTTTCACTTTCATCAAGAGGCTCTTTAGTCCTTCTTCACTTTCTGCCATAAGGGTGGTGTCATCTGCATATCTGAGGTTATTGAGATTTCTCCCGGCAATCTTGATTCCAGCTTGTGTTTCCTCCAGCCCAGCATTTCTCATGATGTACTCTGCATATAAATTAAATAAGCAGGGTGACAATATATAGCCTTGACGTACTCCTTTTCCTAATTGGAACCAGTCTGTAGTTCCATGTCCGATTCTAACTGTTGTTTCCTGACCTGCATATAGGTTTCTCAAGAGGCAAGTCACATGGTCTGGTATTTCCATCTCTTTCAGAATTTTCCACAGTTTATTGTGATCCACACAGTCAAACTTCCTGATGTTCAAGCTGGTTTTAGAAAAGGCAGAGGAACCAGAGATCAAATTGCCAATATCCGCTGGATCATGGAAAAAGCAAGAGAGTTCCAGAAAAACAATATTTCTGCTTTATTGACTAGGCCAAAGCCTTTGATTTCCTAAAGGAAATCAGTCCTGAATATTCATTGGAAGGACTGATGCTGAAGTTGAAACTCCAATACTTTGGCCACCTGATGTGAAGAATTGAGTCATTGGAAAAGACCCTGATGCTGGGAAAGGTTGAAGGCAGGAGGAGAAGGTGATGACAGAGGATAGGATAGTTGGATGGCATCACCAACTCAATGGACCTGAGTTTGAGTGAACTCTGGGAGTTGGTGATGGACAGGGAAGCCTGGCGTCCTGCAGTCCATGAGGTTGCAGAGTTGAATATGACTGAGCTACTGAACTGAACTGAATTTAAAAAAAATGGGCAAAAACTTTTAACAGAGCATTCACTAAAGAAAAGATACATATGGCAAATAAGTACCAAA
Source organism: Oryx dammah (assembly GCF_014754425.2). NCBI lineage: Eukaryota > Metazoa > Chordata > Mammalia > Artiodactyla > Bovidae > Oryx > Oryx dammah. Next base: position 41,470,800 of record NW_024070189.1, read on the forward strand.
AAGATACTCAATACTAGAGAAATGCAAATTAAAACCACTACCTAGCCAGTAGCATCACAAAAAGGAAAATAACAGAGCAGGGTACAGAGTAACTGAAATTCTTATAGTTTGCTGGTAGAAATGAAAAATAATGTATCTTTTATAGAAAACTCCTTGGCACTTTCTTATGTAGTTAAATATATACCTATATTATAAGGCCTTGCAATCCCTTAGTTATTCAAAGAAAACTTTATGTCCATACAAAGATATGTATGTGATACATAGGACTGGAAATAACCCAAATGCCCATCAACTGATGAATGAATCATGATTCATCCATACAATAGAATATTCCTTCTCTGTAAAATGGAATAAACTATTAATACATAGAACAACGCTGATGGACTTCAGAAGTTTTAAGCTAAGTGAAAGAAGTCCGACACAAAAGTCTACATACTACAGGATTCCATTTATATGATATTCTGGAAGAGACAAACTTATGTGAATGGAAATCAGATCAGCAATTACCAGGGGCTAGGGATGAGGGAGGGGAATGAATACTGAAGGGGTACAAAAGGAATTGCTTGGGATGATGCAAATATTCTATACCTTGATTCTGGTGATAGTGTTTAGAAGGCAGAATATATTAATCAAAACTCATTGAACTGTCCACCTGAAGTTAATTTTACTTTATGTGAATTATGACTCAATAAACCTGTCAACTCAATGGACATGAGTTTGAGCAAACTCTGGGAGACAGTGAGGGCAGGGAAGCTTGGGGTGCTGCAGTCCATGGAGTCACAAAGAGTCAGACATGACTGAGCAACTGAAGAACAAACAACCTTAAAGAAATTGACAGAGTGTAGAAAGAGTGTGACTATTTCTGCTTGCCACTTAGGGTAAAATTATAAAAATGATATTCTTTACAATGTGCCACGCTCCTAAAAACAGCCAAGATGCTAGTTACCATGGACTCCTGCCTGTAACTGCCCCTTCATCTCCTCCCACTCTCCTTTTGCTGTTAGTTGTGAAACACATGTGTTCCCTTCCTGTCTAACTCAGAGGATCACAGCAGCCTCAGACTCTTTGCACTTGCTGTCTACAAGATATTTGCACAGTTGACTCCTTCTCATCACTCGTCTTAGTTCCAAAGCACCTCTTAGCAGAGGCTACCCCAATCACCTTCTAGAAAGTAGCTACCCATCTACCCACAGAGCTATCACTTTATTTTGTATTATTTTTCTCTCCATAGCAACTTATCACTATTAGAATTATTTTTTTTCTTGTATGCTACTGTTTGTATCTCTCTATGAGAAGGCAAAGCTTTTGTTTGTCATTTTTACCATCCAGAACAGTGCTTGGCACAACAGATGCAATAAAGATTTGCTCGACAGGTGTAGCCCTTATTGGGCTTCCCTGGTAGCTCAGATGGAAAAGAATCTGCCTGCAATGCAGGAGACTCCAGTTCAATTCCTAGGTCAGGAAGATCTTCTGGAGAAGGGACAGGCTACCCACTACAGTATTCTTGGGCTTCCCCGGTGGCTCAGCTGGTAAAGAATTTGCCTGCAATGTGGATGACCTAGGTTTGATCCTTGGGTTGGCTACCCAATTCCAGTATTCTGGCCTGGAGAATTCCATAGATTGTATAGTCCATGGGGTCACAAAGAGTCAGATACAAATGAGCGACTTTCACAGCCCTTGTTAAGCTAGAAAAGGCACCTTTAAGAGAGAAATTTTCCATTCAGATTCCAGAAGTGTAGCCACATAAGTGAATGTCTATTATCCACCATATTTTCACTAGTTCCTCTCATGATGTGAATTTTACACCATTATTCATTTGTAGTTTATTGTAAAGAACACTAGACTAACAGTCAAGAGTCCCAGGTTCTAGCCTTGATCCTCCCTTTAACTGTAAGACACTGAACCTTTGGGTCCAAAATTTCATTTCTAGAAATTTATCTCAAGGAAAACATTGAACAGGTACACAAGCATATACATGTGCACCAAGAACTAGGGTACCCATCCAGTATATTCACAATAGTAATAGCTGGAAGGAAGATAATTTCACATAACAGGCTTTGGCTATATAGACCCTGGTTTATCCATTGATGTCACACTGTGAATTCATTTGAAAATGATTATATTCATTTTGTTACTTATTCAGTGGACGTTCATTGAGTACTGGCCAATTCCAGGTACTGTTCCAGGTACTGATGATGCAGAAGTGAATGAACCAAAGACCCTATGATGATGAATCTTTTATTCTGATGGGGAAAAAAAGACAATGAATGTAAACAAATCATATACTACATAATATGATATCAGACGGTAACACATTCTATGAAGGACAGATAAAACATAGTAAGGGAATTAGGGACATTCTCAAGAAAATGATTGGGGCATGCCACTTTTGAGTATCCAGGGAAGACCAATCCAACAAGGTCACATTTGACCAGAAACCTGTATGAAGTGAGGAGGTGAGGCATGTGAATATCTGTGGAGAGAGAGTCTGGAGTAACAGGCAAATTTGGCCTTGGAATGCAGAATGAAGCAGGACAAAGACTAATAGAGTTTTGCCAAGAAAATGCACTGGTCATAGCAAACACCCTCTTCCAACAACACAAGAAAAGACTCTACACATGGACGTCACCAGATGGTCAACAACGAAATCAGATTGATTATATTCTTTGCAGCCAAAGATGGAGACGCTCTATACAGTCAACAAAAACAAGACCGGGAGCTGACTGTGGCTCAGATCATGAACTCCTTATTGCCAAATTCAGACTTAAATTGAAGGAAGTAGGGAAAACCACTAGATCATTCAGGTATGACCTAAATCAAATCCCTTATGATTACACAGTGGAAGTGAGAAATAGATTTAAGGGTCTAGATCTGATAGATAGAGTGCCTGATGAACTATGGAATGAGGTTTGTGACATTGTACAGGAGACAGGGATCAAGACCATCCCCATGGAAAAGAAATGCAAAAAAGCAAAATGGCTGTCTGGGGAGGCCTTACAAATAGCTGTGAAAAGAAGAGAGGTGAAAAGCAAAGGAGGAAAGGAAAGATATAAGCATCTGAATGCAGAGTTCCAAAGAATAGCAAGAAGAGATAAGAAAGCCTTCTTCAGCGATCAATGCAAAGAAATAGAGGAAAAAATAGAATGGGAAAGACTAGAGATCTCTTCAAGAAAATTAGAGATACCAAGGGAACATTTCATGCAAAGGTGGGCTCGATAAAGGACAGAAATGGTATGGACCTAACAGAAGCAGAAGATATTAAGAAGAGGTGGCAAGAATACACGGAAGAACTGTACAAAAAAGATCTTCACGACCCAGATAATCATGATGATGTGATCACTAATCTAGAGCCAGACATCTTGGAATGTGAAGTCAAGTGGGCCTTAGAAAGCATCACTACGAACAAAGCTAGTGGAGGTGATGGAATTCCAGTTGAGCTGTTTCAAATTCTGAAAGATGATGCTGTGAAAGTGCTGCACTCAATATGCCAGCAAGTTTGGAAAACTCAGCAGTGGCCACAGGCCTGGAAAAGGTCAGTTTTCATTCCAATTCCAAAGAAATGCAATGCCAAAGAATGCTCAAACTACCGCACAATTGCACTCATCTCACATGCTAGTAAAGTAATGCTCAGAATTCTCCAAGCCAGACTTCAGCAATACGTGAACCGTGAACTCCCTGATGTTCAAGCTGGTTTTAGAAAAGGCAGAGGAACCAGAGATCAAATTGCCAATATCCGCTGGATCATGGAAAAAGCAAGAGAGTTCCAGAAAAACATCTATTTCTGCTTTATTGACTATGCCAAAGCCTTTGACTGTGTGGATCACAATAAACTGTGGAAAATTCTGAAAGAGATGGGAATACCAGACCACCTAACCTGCCTCTTGAGAAATCTGTATGCAGGTCAGGAAGCAACAGTTAGAACTGGACATGGAACAACAGACTGTTTCCAAATAGGAAAAGGAGTACATCAAGGCTGTATATTGTCAACCTGATTATTTAACTTATATGCAGAGTACATCACTAGAAACGCTGGACTGGAAGAAACACAAGCTGAATCAAGATTGCCAGGAGAAATCTCAGTAACCTTAGATATGCAGATGACACCACCCTTATGGCAGAAAGTGAAGAAGAGCTAAAAAGCTTCTTGATGAAAGTGAAAGAGGAGAGTGAAAAAGTTGACTTAAAGCTCAACATTCAGAAAATGAAGATCACGCCATCCGGTCCCATCACTCCATGGGAAATAGATGGGGAAACAGCAGAAACAGTGTCAGATTTTATTTTGGGGGGCTCCAAAATCACTGCAGATGGTGACTGCAGCCATGAAATTAAAAGACGCTTACTCCTTGGAAGAAAAGTTATGAGCAACCTAGATAGTATATTCAAAAGCAGAGACATTACTTTGCTGACTAAGGTCTGTCTAGTCAAGGCTATGGTTTTTCCTGTGGTCATGTATGGATGTGAGAGTTGGACTGTGAAGAAGGCTGAGCGCTGAAGAATTGATGCGTTTGAACTGTAGCGCTGGATAAGACTCTTGAGGGTCCCTTGGACTGCAAGGAGATCCAACCAGTCCATTCTGAAGGAGATTAACCCTGGGATTTCTTTGGGAGGAATGATGCTAAAGCTGAAGCTCCAGTACTTTGGCCACCTCATGCGAAGAGTTGACTCATTGGAAAAGACTCTGATGCTGGGAGAGATTGGGGGTGGGAAAAGAAGGGATCGACCCAGGATGAGATGGCTGGATGGCATCACGGAATCGATGGACGTGAGTCTGAGTGAACTCCGGGAGATGATGATGGACAGGGAGGCCTGGCGTGCTGCACATCATGGGGTCGCAAAGAGTCGGACATGACTGAGCGACTGAACTGAACTGAACTGAGGCAAATGCAATGGCCTTTAGGCAGAAGTAGACTTGAAAATTTTAAGGGAAAAAAAGAAACCTTGTATGTGGAGAAGACTGAGCATGGAAAAAATGGTAGGAAGTATTATTGGGGAAGTAGCCAAGGACTAGATTTTTGTAGCATTTTCTATAGGCCATGGTAAGGACATTAGACTTTATTATGAATGTGAAGCCTTGGAGAACTTTAAGAGTGGTCAGATCAGTCATATTTTAAGACAGTATGATAAAATAGGCTTTGTTGTTGTTGCAGTTCAGTCGCTAAGTCATGTCCAACTCTTAAATAGTCTAAGGAAGGACAAAAGTGGAAGCAAGGAAACTATTGACATTTAGGAGGTTATCTCAGAAGTCAGGGGAAGATTATGGTGGCATGGATGAGGATGGAGGCAGTGCAGATGGTGAAAATTAATTATATTTTGAACTTTTACTTATTCCCTCATAGAACTAATACAAAAGACTGATACCCTAATTTTGAATAGAGCATGGGAGAAAGAGGAGTGAAGATGAACCGTTATGTTTAAGGCTTTACAGTCGAATAAAGATGTGTAATACTGTTGGATAAGAGGGTCTGAGTGCAAGGGACAGGGTGTTGCCAGGATCTAGATACCAATTGAGTATTATCACCTGGATGACATTAAGAAGAGAACTCAGTCCGGGGGCAATTCAAATGACCAAGTGTGCCAAATGCTGCTGAAAGTAGACTAAGATGAGGACTAAAGAATGCCCACTGGAGGTCACAGTTTATCTCACATTGGTCTCAATGGAGAAAAGCCTGACTGGGGTATGCTCACAAGTGAACAAACTTCTTCAACAAATAAATTGATTGTGGGTGGGGGAGACTGAGGTAGAGGAAAGAAACTATAGATTAAAAGATGATTAATAGATACATCCAGTATCAGACTGATACAGACAGTCACAAAGGGGTGGACTTTACTGGATCCTCAGATAATTGGTATCCAAATACTGACTTGATTTTCACAATATTAAATAGCTGTTCAGTCTCTCAGTCGTGTCTGACTCTTTGCGACCCCATGGACTGCAACACGCCAGGCCTTCCTGTCCTTCACCAACTCCAGGAGCTTGCTCAAACTCATGTCCTTTGAGTCGGTGATGTCATGCAACCATCTCCTCCTCTGTTACCCTCTTCTCCTGCCTTCAATCTTTCTCAGTATCAGGCTCTTTTCCAATGAGTCAGTTCTTCACATCAAGTGGAAAAAGTATTGGAGCTCCAACTTCAGCATTGGTCCTTCCAGTGAATATTCAGGAAAATAGAAAAAGAAAGCAAAGAATAGCTGCTTTTATTAGTAACACACATCCTTCGCGACCCCAAACCCTGTGGTTGCTGCAGAATCACGGACGGGTGGGAGGTGCCAGAGGGAAGGTAGGGGGAGAGGGGTGGCTGGGGAGAGGCAGAATGCGCGGGCGAAATGCTGAGCCAACCGTCACAGAGGCGGAACTAGAGCCTCGGTTAAAGGACAGCTCTTTCCAGCCAATCAAAGGACAGTATCAGTGGCTTCTTCCTGGAAGTGGAGGCCGGAAGTTGGATTTCGGCTTGAGGTGGAGAAGGCGGCTGCCAGTGTAAGCCCAGAGCTGAAGTAAGTGGGCGGCGACGGCTCGGGCCTAAGTTCCTCGTACATTTCTTTTTCCGGACCCCGCTGCTTCCTTTGGGAGGGCTGGGAGTCCGGGGAGGCCTGGTGCTGAGTACGTTCGTCCGCCTTCCTCTCCGGCGTTCCTCAGAGAGCGCGACCTTCCGCGCAGCTCGCGAAGCCGGGGTCAGGGGTGGGTGGGGTGGTTGGCCTCCCGTGGGAAGGTATCCTCTGCGCGGCGGGCTCCAGGCTTCCTCCGGTGGGGAGGCCGAGCCCGGCCGGAGGTTGGCACACCTGAGTTCTAGACCCGCTCCGCTGGTTTACCGAGCTGTGTGGCCTCGCCACGTCTTCTGGCCTCTCTCTGGCCTTGTCCCTGACCAGTCTCGCTCTTCTTCCTCAGGGAGCACTCCTGAAATCAAAAGATTTAATGGGAAACGGGGAAGGAGGTAGGTCCCAGGCGTCATTCATTAGATCTTCTGGGGAGGTTTTAAAAGCTACACTCCAGCAGCTCCGTTTACAGTAGATAAACGAGTCGAACGTCTGGAGATAAGACCCTACAATACCTTTCTTTTTTGGGTTAAATCCGTCAGAACGGAACAAACACTAGAAGATGATCTTGAGTCTGATAATCAGCTATGATGCCTGACGCGTGTCTTAGGAAAAACCTCCGTTGCCTTTGACAAGTTTAGTCTGGAGAAGTGGTATAAACAAACATGATTTCTGTTGTATGTCAGTTTCCATTTGTACTGTCAGATGCTTCATTGTTTACTAATTTAAAGGAGCTTGTGCTGTGCATCCATAACAGCCAAGATTGAGAGTTCCTGCTCTGCCATTTCCTGGCCCTTTGATCTGGTTACAGACACTTCTTGGTGAGACAGACTTGCGACCCTCATCTCTAAAATGAAATTGATAGTAGTACGTAACTCATAGAATTAGTTTGAAGCTTAAGTAAAAGAGAATATAAAACAGTGATACCCGTCACTTAGTTGCCCTTTGGGGATTGGCAGTTTAAGTAGAGGATTACACAAGGTTCTGGGAAGCACAAAACAGGAATTCCAATCTGAAAAGGCTTGAAGAGGTGAAACCTAGGCTGTATGAAATTTATTTTGAAGTACCAGATGATTGCTAATTCTCCGATTTTGTTAAATATGTGGTTATAAGAGGACATTCTTATTTGGGAGATACCCACTGAAGTATTTTAGATAAAGAGATAAGAAACCAATAAGGCAGATGAGGGAAAATGTTAACATTTGGAGAATATGGAATATTATTCATAAACTGAAAAGTCTGAATTTTTGAAAGTTTTAAAACATTGGTTATAACTATTTGCAGCTATCATAAGTGTGTTGTAAATAAACAAAACAGTACACAGTATTTATAACCCTCCATTCCATGTACTTTCACCCCTTTTTTCTTAGTGGCCATATTGTGTATATATAGACATTTTATCCAAGGCCTCATATGGTTGAAGGTATGGACGAAGGTATGGGTTATTTCCAGCTTTTCCTGCTCTTTTCAAACAGTGCTGCATTAAATATCCTGATACACAGATTTGTGTACTTGTACCAATATTTTTGTAGGATAAATTTCTAGAAATAGAATTGTTGGGTCACCAGTCAGTCCTAAAGGAAATCAACAATAAATACTCATTGGAAGGACTGATGCTGAAGCTCCAATACTTTGGCTACCTGATGCAAACAGCTGACTTATTGGAAAAGACTCTGATGCTGGGAAAGATTGAGGGCAAGAGGAGAAGGGGGTGGCAGAAGATGAAATGATTAGATAGCATCACTGATTCAATGAAAATGAATTTGAGCAAACTCTGGGAGATAGTGAGGGACAGGGAGGCCTGAGGTGCTGCAGTTCACAGGGTCGCAAAGAGCTGGACACAACTTAGCAACTGAACAATAGCAACAGTGTTGTTAATCAGCTATACTTCAATATAAAATAATAAAAAGGATTGTTGGGTCAAAGAAATCAGCATTACAATGTTTGATACTGTCATATTAATTCCAAGTAAGCATATTTGTTTCCTTTCCTATCAGTTGTGTATGAGAATATTCTCCCATATTCTCTTGGTGATACTGTCTTGCTACCTTAGAGTGTTGTTATGGTGGCTGTGATGGTGTTTAGTGGGACCTCAGGGCAATGGATGTTTTCCACTGCAGAAGACTTCCCTGCAGGGCCAGAGTAGCTAAGAGCTTGCTTGTAAAATTGGCATGACCACTCTGAGGAAGCTGAAAGGTAGAGTGTGATCTGTGCTGGAATCCAGCACCTGCCACATAGAAAGTGTTCTGTTTGTTACGTGATGGAGTATTTGAAATCTTGATAGTCTTATATGGATAGGATCCTTTTTTAAAATTTATTTTTAATTGAAGGATAATCGCTTAATTGGCAACTGTGAATCAGCCATAAGTATACATATGTCAACTTTCCCTTGAACCTTCCCCCATGACCCCCACTCCATCTCACACTTCTAGGTTGTCACAGAGTACCAGATTTGAGCTCCCCATGTTATACAGCAACTTCTCATTAGCTATTTTACATATATGTGGGGATTTTTTTCCTTTTTTAATTGGAAGATAATTGCTTTACAATATTGTGTTGACTTCTGCCATATATCAACATGAATCAGCCACAGGTATATATAAATCTCCTCCCTCCTGAACTCCCCTCCCATTTCCCACCCCATCCACCCCTGTAGGTTGTCACTAGGTCGAGCTCCTTGTGTCACACATCAGATTCTCACTTGCTATCTATATGGTACATTTACATATTGTAATGTACATGTTTCCATGCTGTTATCTCAGTTTGTCCCTCCCTGTCCTTCCCCCACTGTGTCCACAAGTTTGATCTCTATACCTGTGTCTCCATTGCTGCCCTGCAAATAGGTTAATCAGTATCATCTTTCTAGAGTCCATATGCATGCATTAACATACAATATTTGACTTTCTGACTTCACTGTATAATAGGCTCTGCTGCTGCTGCTGCTAAGTCTCTTCAGTCGTGTCCGACTCTGTGCGACCCCATAGACGGCAGCCCACCAGGCTCCCCCGTCCCCAGGGTTCTCCAGGCAAGAACACTGGAGTGGGTTGCATTTCCTTCTCTCCAATGCATGAAAGTCAAAAGTGAAAGTGAAGTCGCTCAGTCGTGTCCGACTCTTAGCGACCCCATGGACTGCAGTCTACCAGACTCCTCCGTCCATGGGATTTTCCAGGCAAGAGTACTGGAGTGGGGTGCCATTGCCTTCTCCGATAATAGGCTCTAGGTTCATCCATCTCATTAGAACTGACTCATATGCGTACCCTTCTTACAGCTGAGTAATATTCCATTGTGTATATGTACCACACCTTCCTTATCCAGTCATCTGTCAATAGATGTCTAGGTTGTTTCAATGTCCGAGCTATTGTAAAAAGGGCTTCAGTGAACATTGGGGTACTTGTGTTTCTTTCAGTTATGGTTTTCTCAGGATATATGCCCAGTAGTGGGATTGTTGGGTCATATGGCAGTTCTGTTCCTAGTTTTTTTAAGGAATCATACTGTTCTGTGTAGTGTCTATCAGTTTGCATTCCCACCAGCAGTGCAGGGGGGTTCCCTTTTCTTCACAGGCTTTCCAGCATTTACTGTTCATTGATTTTTAAATGATAGCCGTTCTAATTGGTATGAGGTGATACCTCATTATAGTTTTGATTTGCATTTCTAATAATGAGTGATGTTGAGCATCTTTTTATGTGTTTGTTGGCCATCTGTATGTCTTCTTTGGAGAAATGTCTGTTTAGGTCTTCTGCCCACTCTTTGGGTTGTTTGATTTTCTGGTGTTGAGCTGCATGAGCTGCTTGTATATTTTGGAAATTAATCCTTTGTCAGTTGTTTCATTTGAATTATTTTCTCCCATGCTGAGGGTTGTCCTTTCACCTTGTAAAGTTTCCTTTGCTATGCAAAAGCTTTTAAGTTTAATTAGGTCCCATTTGTTTACTTCTTTTTTTTTAAATTTTCATTACTCTAGGAGGTGGATCAAAGAGGATCTTGCTGTAATTCAAGTCAGTGAGTGTTTTGCCTATGTTTTACTCTAATAGTTTTACAGTTTCTGACTTTATGTGTAGGTCTTTAATCCATTTTATTTTTTTTTGTATGGTGTTAGGAAGTGTTCTAACTTCATTCTTTTACATGTAGCTAACTGTCCCAGCACCATCTATTGAAGAGGCTGTCTTTTCTCTTATGTATTCTTGCCTCCTTTGTCAAAGATAAGGTGCCAATAGGTGCGAGGATTTTTATCTGAGCTTTTTTTCTTGTTTCTTTGATCTGTATTTCTGTTTTTGTGCCAGTACCATATTGTTGAGTACTATAGTTTTGTGGTATAGTCTGAATTCAGGAGGGTTGATTCTTCTAACTCCATTTTTTTTTTCTCAAGATTGCTCTGGCTATTCAGAATCTTTTGTGTTTCCATATACAAACTGTAAAATTTTTTGTTCTGGTTCTGTGAAAAATGTTGGTAATTTGCTAGGGAGTGTGGTGAATATGTAGATTGCTTTGGGTAATATAGTCACGTTCACAATATTGATTCTTCCAATCAAAGAACATGATATATCTCTCCATTTATTTATGTTATCTTTATAATTTCTTTCATCATTGTCTTATAGTTTTCATTATACACGTCTTTTAGTCTCCTAAGGTAGGTTTATTCCTAGGTATTTTACTCTTTTTGTTGCAATGGTGAATGGAATTGTTTCAAAAAGGATTCTTTTAAAAATTTGTTCTTAGCAGTGTATTATTCTGAATATTTTCTTGCTTTTATTCAGCATTTGCATTTTCTTCATCTTTTGCCTATTTTTCTATTATTTTTTTTAAGATCAGTTCAGTTCAGTTCAGTTGCTCAGTCGTGTCCGACTCTCTGCGACCCCATGAATCACAGCACGCCAGGCCTCCCTGTCTATCACCACCTCCCGGAGTTCACTCAGACCCACGTCCATCGAGTCCGTGATGCCATCCAGCCATCTCATCCTGGGTCGTCCCCTTCTCCTCCTTCCCCCAATCCCTCCCAGCATCAGAGTCTTTTCCAATGAGTCAACTCTTCGCATGCGGTGGCCAAAGTACTGGAATTTCAGCTTTAGCATCATTCCTTCCAAAGAAATCCCAGGGTTGATCTCCTTCAGAATGGACTGGTTGGATCTCCTTGCAGTCCAAGGGACCCTCAAGAGTCTTCTCCAACACCACAGTTCAAAAGCATCAATTCTTCGGCACTCAGCCTTCTTCACAGTCTAACTCTCACATCCATACATGACCACTGGAAAAACCATAGCCTTGACTAGACGGACCTTAGTTGGCAAAGTAATGTCCCTGCTTTTGAATATACTATCTAGGTTACTCATAACTTTTCTTCCAAGGAGTAAGCGTCTTTTAATTTCATGGCTGCAGTCACCATCTGCAGTGATTTTGGAGCCCCTCAAAATAAAATCTGACACTGTTTCTGCTGTTTCCCCATCTATTTCCCATGAAGTGATGGGACTAGTGCCATGATCTTCGTTTTCTGAATATTGAGCTTTAAGCCAACTTTTTCACTCTCCTCTTTCACTTTCATCAAGAGGCTTTTTAGCTCCTCTTTACTTTCTGCCATAAGGGTGGTGTCAGGTTAAAAAAAACTCAGTGGATCCTTATTGAGGATTTAGCTTCTTCTAGCCGTTGTTTAAGGTACTAGAGGTAGAATTGTGAATAAAAGGCAATATGAAGTCAGTGCTTTTTTCCTAATAGGGATGGAATCAGAAAATATGTTTTAAAAAAATCATAATTAAATTTCTAGTATTTACCCCTGTTAGCTTGCATGCATTCTTCTTTCAGAAAAATAGCTTATCTTTTAATTTTGCTTCTGATGTATTTTCCCATATGGAATTTTTAGATGGATTTTTGGTAGTCAGATCTGTTGGTCTTTTGTAGTACCCTTAAAATGTACAGTTATTTTCTGTTCGTTTTCCTTGATAGATTGTAAGGAACACTAGGATGGAGGCAGTGTTTCTTATTTATCTTTGAAAGATAGTATAATATAGTGTTTGAGATCTTTTGGCTCTGGCTACTTCCTTCACACAAGTTGATCAACCTTTCTGAGCCACAGTGATCTCATCCTTGAAATGGAAAGCTCACCTTTCTTTTCTCAGATTTCTCACAACTGTGAGAGAAGTTTAGAACCGTCCCTGGCATGTAGTATGTACTCAAGTATTACTTGTCATCATAATCATTATTGTCATATATTAGACAAACATTAAATACTTGAAGGAGTAAATACACATTAAAGATGTTTGTACCTGCTTTCAAATTCCCTTTGACTTGAAGCTCTTGTGAAATGAATGGAGCTACCAACAAATACTTATGAAGCTTATGTGTGTGGTTTTGAACCCAGTGAGAACTGTGATAGTCATAGTCCTTCCCTTCATAGAGTTTATAGTCTGGTTGGGGACACAAATCAGACACTGATGAAGAGAATAAAAGGGGGAAGACAGGTTCTGCTTTTGATGAATAATCAGAGAAGTTATATCTTTATAAGTGACATTTTTAAGCTAGTGCCTGAAGCAGGAGGAAGATCACGTGAAAAGACCCAGAGGCAGAAGAGGTTTGTATAAAGAATTATATGAGAATACTTGAAGACAGTATTCCTAGGATATAAGTAAAAGGGAATGTGGTATGAGAATTAGACTGGTTATTATATAGACGAATTGTAGTGGAAACAAAAAGATCCCTGCGAAGCCACTATGTTCCAGATAAGAGGGAGTGGTGTCTTGGTCAGAACGGATGAATTTGAGATAGCAAGGTTTGAAATCAGCGTGCCTGTGTGCATGCTTGGTTGAGTCCAGCTCTTTTGCAACCCCATGAACTGCAGCCTGCCAGGTTCCTCTGTCCATGAATTTTCCAGGCAAGAACACTGGAGTGGGTTGCCATTTCCTACTCCGGGGGAATCTCAGGACTTGGCAGTGATGGTGAGGAGAGGAGGTTAGTAAAAAAGGAGCATTAAGATAAACTTTAGGTTTCTGGCTTGGAATACTAGGTGGAAAATGGGGACATTTTACTGAGATAGGAAAGATTAGAAGCTTTAGAAGCTATGAGAGGAGCAGATTTAGAAGGTATGTATTGTAGATGGAATCAAATTTTTTTTTTTTTAAGTTTGAATGCCCTATGAAGTATCCACAGAGAGCCTAGAGGCAGTCTGGACTGGAGATCAAAACTCATGAATCAAGAGAAAGACAGATATTATATGATATCACTTATATGTGAAATCTAAAAATAATACAAATGAATATATAAACAAAATAGAAACAGACTCACAGACATAGAAAACAAACTTGGTTGCCAAAGGGGAGAGGGAGAAAGAGGGGTAAATTAGGAGTATGAGATTAACAAAGTCTTATACATACAATAAATAAGCGGCAAGGATTTGGTATATAGCACAGCACATTATATTCATTATCTTGAAATAACATATAATTGAATATAATCTGAAAAAAACTGAATAACTTTGCTGTATGCTTGAAACTAACACAATATTGTAAATCAAGTATACTTCAGTTTAAAAAAAAACAAACCCAAGACTCAAATAGAGACCAAGATTTTTCCACTTTGGCACATATATTGACACTTTGGATGGGATAATTCTTTGTGGTGGGGGACTCCCTGGTGCATTATATATTTACAGCATTCCCACCCTCTACCCATTAGAAGCCAGTAACACCCCTTTTCCAAGTTGTGGCAACTAAGTGTCTCCAGACCTTGCTATATGCCTTCTGATTGGAGCTGACTGTGGCTCAGATCATGATCTTTATTGCCAAATTCAGACTGAAATTGAAGAAAGTGGGGAAAACCACTAGACCATTCAGGTATAACCTAAATCAAATCCCTTATGATTATACAGTGGAAGTGAGAAATAGATTTAAGGGACTAGGTCTGATAGATTGCCTGATGAACTATGGACGGAGGTTCATGACATTGTACAGGAGACAGGAATCAAGACCATCCCCAAGAAAAAGAAATGCAAAACAGTAAAATGGCTGTCTGAGGAGGCCTTACAAATAGCTGTGAAAAGAAGAGAAGCGAAAAGCAAAGGAGGAAAGGAAAGATATAAGCATCTGAATGCAGAGTTCCAAAGAATAGCAAGGAGAGATAAGAAAGCCTTCCTCAGCGATCAATGCAAAGAAATAGAGGAAAACAGTAGAGTAGGAAAGACTAGAGATCTCTTCAGGAAAATCAGAGATACCAAGGAAACATTTCACGCAAAGATGGGCTTGATAAAGGACAGAAATGGTATGGACCTAACAGAAACCAAAGATATTAAGAAGAGGTGGCAAGAATACACAGAAGAACTGTACAAAAAAGATCTTCATATCCAAGATAATGATGATGCTGTGATCACTCACCTAGATCTAGACATCTTGGAATGTGAAGTCAAATGGGCCTTAGGAAGCATCACTACAAACAAAGTTAGTGGAGGTGATGGAATTCCAGTTGAGCTATTTCAAATCCTGAAAGGTGATGCTGTGAAAGTGCTGCACTCAATATGTCAGCAAATTCGGAAAACTCAGCAGTGGCCACAGGACTTAGAAAAGGTCAGTTTTCATGCCAGTCCCAAAGAAAGGCAAGCCAAAGAATGCTCAACCTACTGCACAATTGTACTCATCTCACACACTAGTAAATTAATGCTCAAAATTCTCCAAGCCAGGCTTCAGCAATATGTGAACTGTGAACTTCCAGTTGTTCAAGCTGGTTTTAGAAAAGGCAGAGGAACCAGAGATCAAATTGCCAATATCCGCTGGATCATCGAAAAATCAAGAGAGTTCCAGAAAAATATCTATTTCTGCTTTATTGACTATGCCAAAGCCTTTGACTGTGTGGATCACAATAAACTCTGGAAAATTCTGGAAGAGATGGGAATACCAGACCACCTGACCTGCCTCTTGAGAAACCTCTATGCAGGTCCGGAAACAACAGTTAGAACTGGACATGAACAAAAGACTGGTTCCAAATAGGAAAAGGAGTACATCAAGGCTGTATTTTGTCACCCTGCTTATTGAACTTCTATGCAGAGTACATCATGAGAAACGCTAGGCTGGAAGAAGCACAAGCTTGAATCAAGATTGACGGGAGAAATCTCAATAACCTCAGATACGCAGATGACACCACCCTTATGGCAGAAAGTGAAGAAGAACTAAAGAACCTCTTGATGAAAGTGAAAGTGGAGAGTGAAAAAGTTGGCTTAAAGCTCAACATTGAGAAAACGAAGATCATGGCATCTGGTCCCATCACTTCATTGGAAATAGATGGGGAAACAGTTGAATAGTGACTGACTTTATTTCTCTGAGCTCCAAAATTACTGCAGATGGTGATTGCAGCCATGAAATTAAAAGACGCTTACTTCTTGGAAGGAAAGTTATGACTAACCTAGACAGCATATTCAAAAGTAGAGACATTACTTTGCCAACAAAGGTCCATTCCATCTAGTTAAGGCTATGGTTTTTCCAGTGGTCAGGTATGGATATGAGAGTTGGACTATAAAGAAAGCTGAGCACTAAAGAATTGATGCTTTTGAGCTGTGGTGTTGGAGAAGACTCTTGAGAGTCCCTTGGACAGCAGGGAGATCCAATCAGTCCATCCTAATGGAGATCAGTCCTGGGTGTTCATTGGAAGGACTGATGTTGAAGCTGAAACTCCAATGCTTTGCCCACCCGATGTGAAGAGCTTAATCATTTGAAAAGACCCTGATGCTGGAAAAGATTGAGGGCAGGAGCAGAAGGGGACACAGAAGGTGAGATAGTTGGATGGCATCACTGACTCAGTGGACATGGGTTTGGGTGATCTGTGGGAGTTGGCGATGGACAGGGAGTTTGGCATGCTGCAGTTCATGGGGCTGCAGAGTTGGACATGAATGAGAGACTGAACTGAGCTGGCAAAAATCACACCTGGTTGAGAACCACTGATAGAAATGCTAATAAAAGCTATGCAGTTGACTGAGATCATCCCAAGAAGAACATAAAACAGAGGCCTAAAACTAGTGGCCCGCAGACCACAGAGGTTGTTAGAGATAAATTCTTTTTGACTTCACAGTACTTGACAGATTCCAGAATTAATTGCTAGTATTTTTAAAAACTGAGAAATTCCCCATAAAAATCTGGATTTTTCCTTCCCTTCTTGAAAAATCAAGACTAAGGTACAGTGACTCTTAATTCATGAGTGAATGCTAGTGGCTGGAGGCTTTGAGGTCTGGCTTGGAGATGCTCTGTTCTCTCTAATCCCTGCCCCTGCATGTGTAACTCTTTACGTTCCCTGTCTTTTTCCTTTGGCCTTTGAGTTTGTGACTCTATAGAACACTCCTCTATGCATGCCAACATTAAAATTTGGATAGAGAAGGAGGAGCAGTAAAGGAGACTGAGAGGGAGCCTCCAGTAAGGTAGGAGGAAAACATAATTGTAAGATCACAGACGCTGAGGGAGAAGGGGACTGGGTTGAAAAGGAAGAAAATGGTGCTGAGAGATTAAGATCACCTTAGGAAAATGTCCATTGAATTTGGTCATGTGATGATTGTTGATGACTTTGATGAGTATTTGTGGGGGAAGGAGGTTGACTCCAGATTGGATATTGATAAAAATGGATAAACAGAAAGCTAGTAGAGCAGTGAAGTGTAGCTTGGTATAGTTAGAGTAACTCATCACAGTATCCAGTTGACTCCCAGTAGTATCCAGTTCACCACTATAGGTTGGTGGAAACTCAGGACTGCCCCATAGCTGCTGTTAGTAACTCAGAAATTCCAAGTATGAATCTGCCTCCAGTATATTACTTGCTATCTCTGATGTTGGATTGTATAATTAAATCTTGAAAATCTGGTAAGATTAGTCTAAATGAGCACTCAGGATCTTCTCATTTTATGATATACCTAAGCTTAAAATGGAATAGATAGGGGTTATTGTGGTTATTGAAGATATATTTGAGTTTGAAACTTCTGTAGTGGATGTAGAAAAGTTAGTGAATCTATAAAAATTTGTAAAGTATATTGTAGAAAATAAGTTGAATTGGATCACAGAAGCTCAGATGATGTGAGTTTGTTTAGACTAGAGCAGTGTTAATTTTGTCAGTGTTCCTTAGAGTTACAGGTGTTTGTTTTGGAAATCAATCTGTAATATAAAACAAGTGATTATAACATGGAGATGGGGAGACAGCATGTGTAGTTTGGCTGTAGAGAGGATACAGAAATGAGGCATAACTGGTGAGGGGACTGGAATCCAGACTGTTTCACTTATAGATGAAAATATAGTTGACCCATGAACAAGTGGGAGGTTAGGGATGCCCAGCCTCTGCACAGTATAACTTAGAATTGACCTTTTGTATCTGTTGTTCCTTCTTATTTGTGGTTCTACATCTGAGGATTTAACCAAACATGGGTCTTTTTAGTTATTTACTAAGTCATGTCTAACTCTTGCAACTCCATGGACTAGCCCTCCAGGCTCCTCTGGGATTTCCCAGGCAAGAATACTGGAGTGTGTTGCCATTTCCCTCCCCAGGAGATCTTCTTGACCCAGGGATCAAACCCACATTTCTTGCACTGGCAGGTGGGTTCTTTATCACTGAGTCACCAGGGAAGCCCCATAAATCTTGTAGTACTCTAGTATTTACGATTGAAAAAAATCCACATATGAGTGGACCTTTGCAAGTTCAGAACGGTGTTGTCTAGTGATCAGCTATATCAGTTCAGTTCAGTCGCTCAGTCGTGTCTGACTCTTTGCGATCCCATGGAGTGCAGGACACCAGGCTTCCCAGTCCATCATCAACTCCCGGAGCTTACTCAAACTCATGTCCATGAAGTCGATGATGCCATCCAACCATCTCATCCTCTGTCGTCCTCTTCTCTTGCCTTCAATCTTTCCCAGCATCAGGATCTTTTCAAATGAGTCGGTTCTTCATATCAGGTGGCCAAAGTATTGGAGTTTCAGCTTCAGCATCAGTCCTTCCAATGAATATTCAGGACTAATTTCCTTTAGGATGAACTGGTTGGATCTCCTTGCAGTCCAAGGGACTCTCAAGAGTCTTCTCCAACACCACAGTTCAAAAGCATCAATTCTTCGGTGCTCAGCTTTCTTTATAGTCCAACTCTCACATCCATACATGACTACTGGAAAAACCATAGCTTTGAAGGTCAGCTGTATACTACAGTAGTTTTTTGTGCTGATGAAAATGTTAAGTAGAGCTGGAAAAATACTTGAATGATTGAGTATATCATGCTAATTAGAGAAGGATAGCAGCTTTTCCCTGTTGTAAATGTTAGTTTTAGAGACGACGGAGATCATTTTTCTTTTGGCCACCAAACGGCCATGGGAGAATAGGGAAAATATTGTCATCAATCACTGAATGTGACAGGTTTGTTTTGTAGCTCCACTCAATCTTTGGTCTATTTGTGTGTGTGTGTTTGTTATGTTTTGTTTTCCTCTTATTTTTTGTTTGATGGTTTATTTCTGTAGGTTCTTGATCTTCCACAATGGGTGAGCCACAGCAAGTGAGTGCCCTCCCACCCCCTCCGATGCAGTACATCAAGGAGTATACAGATGAAAATATTCAGGAAGGCCTCGCTCCCAAGCCTCCACCTCCAATAAAGGACAGTTACATGATGTTTGGCAACCAGTTCCAGTGTGATGATCTTATCATCCGCCCTTTAGAAAGTCAGGGTATTGAACGACTTCATCCTATGCAGTTTGATCACAAGAAAGAACTGAGAAAACTCAATATGTCTATCCTTATTAATTTCTTAGACCTCTTAGATATCTTGATAAGGAGCCCTGGGAGTATAAAACGAGAAGAGAAGCTAGAAGATCTTAAGCTGCTTTTTGTACATGTACATCATCTCATAAATGAATACCGACCCCACCAAGCAAGAGAGACCTTGAGAGTCATGATGGAGGTGCAGAAACGTCAACGTCTTGAGACAGCCGAGAGGTTTCAAAAGCATCTGGAACGAGTCATTGAGATGATTCAGAATTGCTTGGCTTCTCTGCCTGATGATTTGCCTCATTCGGAAGCAGGGATCAGAGTAAAAACTGAACCAATGGACGCTGATGACAGCAACAATTGTATTGGACAGAATGAGCAACAAAGAGAAAATTCAGGTCATAGGAGAGATCAGATTATAGAGAAAGATGCTGCCTTGTGTGTCCTGATTGACGAAATGAATGAAAGGCCGTGAAGGATGTTTCTTTTCCTTTCCCCTTCAGTGAATGGTAAACACATTAGTTAATTCACTTTTAGAGAGTCTCAAAAGAGAGATAACTAGAAAGAAGTCTTGCAAGCAGCTTGATTCTCCAACTTTCTCAATTGTGAGAAGTCATAGCAGTAATTTCACCTTATGGCAAGCATAGGTAAATGAGTGTGCCTACATTAAGAGTGATCCCCTTAAAAAGCAGAGTGCAGGTATTTGTGGCATATCCTTGTTTCCAGAGTTGCAGTGAATTTTGAAGATATCTTCAGTGATAGCAGGTTTCAACCCTGGGAAGTAGATTTGTCATTTGCTTTAAGAGTGATAGATAATAAAAGATATCAGACTTTATAAATGTGAAATTATGAAATCTTTGTTTCACTTAAAAACTTGCTTAATCTCTAAAAAAGAATAGTGTAACATGTTTAAAGAGAGGAACCCCAGAGTTGTAAAAGTTTCATTTTTTCTCTTGGCTGTTCTTGCAAACACCGTCTCAGCCTCTTACCCCTGTCCTGGATGGGTCCTGGAACTTTTATCCAGTCACTAAGAAGTCCTTTGATCACTTTCAGTTACAAACATTCATTTTAATCATTAAAATGTCTATGTAAATTATCTGTTACTACATTTCCTAGATTCAGACTTGCTTAAGGGTGGAAGCCTGCCATGGAAAGGGGGTTTGGTGGCAGAGATCGCTGGATGTCCACCAGAGATTCTTGCTCCCCTGAGACATGCTGCCTTGCCAGAAACTGCAGTTCTCCATTCCCTGTGCATCTCTGTGAGGCCATGTGACTGAATTCTTAGCAGTGGAATATGATGTAAAAATCCAGGCCTGCCCCATAAAAGTTTTTTATATCACCCACCATTCTCTTCTCATCTGCTGGTTTGATGGTCACACCCAGGAAAACTTTGGAAGCCACTTGAAGATGGCAAAAGTTTGGTCATTTTGGGTCCTTGAATGCCTGAAGACCAGGACCTCCTTTCATTTTAACTCCACCCTCCCCACCGTCCCACCTCTCTCCTTACCCCTGCTGATTTAACTTCACCATGTGAATAAGAAGTCAACTTAATGTCGTTATTTTGTTGTTACTGTTGTTTTGGGCACTGAGATTTCATTTCTGCATTTCTCTTTTCTCCAACCCCTCTTCCACTGAAATCTTCATGGAGAGTCTGCCTTGTATATGAGGGTTTCTACCAGCCTTCCTCTTAATAAAGCATATTTAGAAATATGCTTTGAGTGATTCTCAAAGCATAGTGCTAGACTGGCAACATTGACATCACTTGGGGACTGGTTATGCAAATTCTCAGGTCCACCCCAGCCATGTTAAAGTGAATTCTAGAAGTGGGACTCAACAAACTGGGTTAAAGAGCTCTCAGGTGATTCCCGTGCAGGCTCAAGCTTAAGAATCCCTGATAATGGTAAGGCCTTTTCCCAAATAAACAGGCAAAGTCCAGTTTAAAGTGGCCATGGGTCAATTCTATGTGTGAAACACTCATTTATCCTTTTCTTTAAAAGGGGCGTTTAGGCTGTTCCCAAGTAGATAGCCTGTTCTGCATACTCTCTTGGACTGGGCCTAAGCCATGCCAGACGAGGGACAGATGTTCTTGGCAAGTGGGGCCACTCTCCTCTTTCTGTCCGTGGGCCTCTTGCCTGTCAAAAAATATTTGGCTTCCTTAGTGGCTCAGTTGCTAAAGAATCTGCCTGCAGTGCTGGGTTTGATCCTTGGGTCAGGAGAATCCCCTGGAGAAGGAAATGGCAACCCACTCCGGTACTCTTGCCAGGAGAATTCCATGGACAGAGGAGCCGGGCAGGCTACAGTCCATGGGATCACAAAGAGTCAGACACGACTATGTAACTTTCAAGTAGATAACCTCTCTGTTAGGCAGATAGTTGGCAAGTCTCATTTGTTTTTTCCTCATATGTGTTTGGTATTGATTTTTTGGCTCCATAGACTCCAGGAGACACAGTCTGGGCTCTGTTAAGTTTAAACTGAAGGGGGAAGGAAACCTCTTCATCTCCCTGTGGCAGAATAAGGTAGATATAACACTTTATCAACTCTCCAAAGGAATCTCCTTTGAACACAACCCTCTTATAACATTAAAGTACAAAACCAATTTTGCAAATCCTTGCATGGAAAAAACTAACTGAATCACACATTATCACTATCACATCCTTAAAGAGAGTCACAACATTATGTGTATATAATGTTTGTTGGAGAGAAAGAGTAAGAGATTAAAATTTCATGTGAAATTTTAAATTCTGACTTTGAAGGGATATGATGTTGCAGATCTGTCAGAATGGAACTTGACATAAACTAATGAATTCTGATGTGAACTCCTGCTGTTATAATGGGAAAAAACACTGGTGAAAAAACACCAGTGGTCTGATAGTTGTTACAAATTTCAAAGTGTATGTAAAAACTCTGTGAGGATTAAAATACATCTTTGCACACCTGATCATAATGAATATTCCTTATAAATTGATACCTTGAAGTGGAATATCTGAAGGTATAACCAGGGCAACTCTTGAGATTACCAGTGCTGGGACCCAGACTACAAGGATTCTGGTTTCATTGTTCTGGAGTGGGGCCCTGAAATTGGGTTTAAGAAGTTTGTAGGTGACTGCTGTGCCATAGGATAAAGGATTGTATTACTCAGTACTCTCTACTTGTACTAGTTTAAGCAAAAGATGAATTTGTTGAAAGGATTATGAAATCCTTTTAAATTTATGAAATGAAGGATTTATGAAATCCCTAACATGATTATTGAAATCACATGTTACATGATTGAGGGGTAAGTTAAACATCCAAACCATGAAGAAGACTTGGAGGTTCTTTAGGGCAACTGGGACTCAAACCTGACCCAGAACGCTTTGTCCCTCCTTTCTGGTTTTTCTGTTAATTTCATTCTATACAAGCCAGCTTCTTTGATGGTATGAGTGGAGAACATGTGTGCTAACAGTTCCTGAGTGTTAAGTCTTTCTGTACTACTGTCTGGGAGTTGTCTCCAAAAAAAAGGTAATTGACCAGCTGGAAGGGAGAAGTTAGGGGTGGCATTCCTGATTTCAGCTGGGCCATTCAGTTGGTGAGGGGTGGGCAGGGGGGCTCAGATTCTGTAAGAATATGACAGATCCCAAAATGTTAATGTATGGAAGGAGGTGGTCCAACCCTCTGTTTAAGTCCATTTATTTGCTCTATTCATTTAGTGGATATTGTGGTCCTCTTTATTCCTGACACTGGTTTAGTTCCTGGGGGTAAGAAGAGTGGGAAGGAAAATGAAAGAAACAGGATCACAAATAGGTTAATTTTTGAAGGCATCAATTCTTGCATTAACCATTCAGCCATTGTAACAAGAATCTTGCTTCCAATATATTTCTATTTCCTACTCAAAATGCCTTGTCCACATTATTTTCTCAAGTTGTTTCTGTGTTTGAAATTGTTAAGGGTTGTGGAAGACCATTGTTTCTGTGTTTGAAATTGTTAAGGGTTGTGGAAGACCATTTCAACTGTGCTGTGTTGTATTTGAGAGAAAAGACCTGTCCTGAGGTCACAGGAAACAGCAAGTACAAGTGTCTCTTGAGACAAAAGTTGGCATGATTTTGAGGGAAAAGGCTGTTAGGGCCACACGGTAGGGAGGGAGGTGGTTGAAGCTAGAGAAGCAGATGGTTGTAGGTTACAGGACTTAGAAGGCCAAGGAAAGGAGTTCGCTCTATCCTAAATCTGATGGGAAGTGTTGGGGAGAATTTCCCCCTCTGCCCCTCTTGAGTTCTTGAGATTGGACTAATAATAAAACTGACACAAGACAAATTGATAGGAGAAAATTTTAATTCCTATACACAGAGGTCTCAGCAATGGGACCTAAGAAGTAGCCAGAGCATTTATATTCTTTAGACAAACACTGAATTTGTGAGGAATTGGCATGTGCTCAATGAAGAATCTAAACAATTTGGGCTTGGAGTAATACGAGGTAACAAAGTTTATTTATATAGGCTTTTCAGTTCAAATTCCTTATTTCTGGTGATAAGGGTGTCCTTTTCCCTTCACTGTGGTGAGTGCACCTTTCACGGGAGAGGTTTGTTTTTTGCTTTTGGGGAAATCATGCAGGGGTGGGTTGGGAGAGAGTGGTCCGAGTGTCCCTCTTGTATTGGCCACTTCTTAGTTCAGTATGCCCTTGGAAATATTTTGGGGCACCCTGCCCTAAGTTGTAACATACATCAATAGCATGCATATAAAGCACTTGGTTGGCACTGTTCTAATCAATATACAAAAAAACCATTTTATCCTCAAAACAACCCATTAAAATCATGATTTTTACACCATATTTCAGATGAGGGAGTGGAGACTCAGGAGGGTGTCATTTATCCAAGGTCACCAAGGTCACAAAGCCAGGATTGAAATATTCTAGTTTCAAAGCCTAAACCTTCATACTTTATTACCTCTCTGCTGCTGTTGCTGCCCCGTCATATATTTAATAAACCATAGGTAGTGAGTAACAGAGTCAAAAGTGGAATCTGATATTTTAACCCCAAAATTCTTATTTTATACATCACATGGTATTAGACTGAGGAAGGAAGTTTGCAGATGGAAATTATGAGCTCCTTTTGAACATTTTGAAGCATTTATGTCGAATTTTGCTGCTGTCTTGAGATACTGTGCATTTAAGCTCTAACCTTCCTAGAACTTGCTCTAAGTAGGTATCACCCCCACTTTATGAAAGTGGGGATCAGTTTTGTGGTTTGCTCCGGTGGTGTATCCAGATTAGAATCTAGGTCAGGAGTTGACATTTTTTAGCCATTGTAATTACTCCTCTACTGCGGTACAAATGCAGCCATAGAAAATACGTAGATAAATGAGAATGCTGTGTTCCAACTTTAAACTTGAGTTTAAATAATTTTTACATGTTATGAAATATTCTTTTGATTTTTTCCAAACCATTTAAACATGTTAAAAATAATTCCTATCTTGTGGAATGTACAAAAACAGGCAGCCGAGTGAATTTGGCCAGAGGGTCTGATCTAGGTGATTGGATTCTTAACCCTGGAATATTTTCATAAAACCACTTAATAACTGCAAAATAAAAATTATAGGTTTGTTCTAGGGCTGAAGGGAGATTATGGCTACAGAGCACTCAGCATAATTTCTGGTACTTTGTAAGCTCTCAAAGGTCAACTGTTACTTTTCCTGCTAATTGCATTTGGCATTTAGAATTTAAAGTTGAGGAACTGGTTTCAAACTGTAATGTGATGAGTCTAACAGTAAGTGGCACTGTTACCTCTTGATTAGGGACTGCAGCCAGGTGATAGAAGAGGGGACTCAGATGGAGAAACTGTAATACTGAACTTTGTATTTAACGAGTGAGATGCTGTATCTGCTGTGGCCTACACATTTTTTTCTCATGGAGAGAATAGGGTATAGATTTTTCAAAATAATCAGTACTATGTTGTGAATAAGAGTTCTTTTTTTTTTTTTTTAATTGATTAGAGCTTTTCTCTCAGGGCTGCCTGGACAAGACCTGAGGAAGACCTCAGACACTGTTGGTTAGTTCTGAGTAGATGATGACAGAAAGATGCTTCTCACATCTGCTTAGCATCAAGCTGTGAAGCACCATCTGTGAAGCTGCTGGTTTCCTGCTGTTCTCTAGGTTGGGAATAAGGGAGGACATTGAAAGGATGGGAGTCAGGCATTGGGAAGGGGAGACACGGCTGGCTTGGAATACACTGTATCATAACTATAAGGAAAGGTGCCTTTGGGTCTTTATTTTCACAATTTTTCAGTCATTCAACAAGCATGAAGGTATACTATGAATACCATGCACTCGTTAAGAGCCATTAAGAATGGGAGTACTTTTGTGAAAGTATTTTCTATACATAGCAACAGCAAGTTGCTGAGTATAGTCTGAGTTGCTATATGTGTTTGTCTGTCTGTCTCTCCATACTCAGATTGGAAAAATGTTAAAAACTGTTTTATGGATGAAGATGTAACTTGCTACACATTGAAGACACTTTGGCTAGTAAATGGCTGATTTAAAAATAAGGTTTAAAAGAGAAGAGAAAAAGAGTAAAACATGGTAGAATTTGAGCTCTTGTATGTACTAGCACTGTAGCCTTGGTTTGAAATACTAACCACCATGACATTCAGTTTCCTTAGCTATGATAATTATAGACCCATCTCATAGAGTAGTTGGGAAGCCCAGGTGGTACAGTGGTAAAGAATCTGCCTGCTAACACAGGAGACACAAGAGATGTGGGTTCTATCCTTGGGTCGAAAAGATGCCTTGGAGTAGAAAATGGCAACCCACTCCAGTATTCCTACCTGGAAAATTCCATGGGCAGAGGAGCCTGAAGGGCTACAGTCTGTGGCATTGTAAAGAGTTGAACATGACAGCACAGTATAGCGCACAGGGTATTTACCCTCTAAAGTCAAAAATGAAGGCCCACACTAATTCTTTCTGAAACTTGTTTGTCCCCAAGCAACATACTCAGGTTTTAGGCTTGCTAGTCATCTGTGAAGAAGCATCTGATCTGGAAGGGCTGAGTGGGTGTCAGAAAGGCTTCTGTGGTGCATGAGCCTGGGGTTTTGACTCATTACTACCTAAAGGGAAGAGTGGCTAAAAAAGAGGAAGCCATAAATAATGAGCAGAAATGAAAAAGGGACATCACTATAGATTTGATAGACAATAAGACAATAAAATATGGATAACTTTATACCAACAAATTTGATAATTTAGGTAAAATGGATAAATTCTTATAAAACTATCCAGGCTTAAGAGTAGGAAACTTGAATAGCTTTCTAATGATTAAGAAGAAAGTTGTCAAAATCTTAGAAAACTTTAAGTTCAAATAGTTTTGCTGACAAGTCCTATCAAACACTGTTAGAAAAAAAAAAACAGACTTGGAATAGAAAAAAGGGAAATGGAAGAGTCCCCAGTTATTTTTATGAGACCACAATAAGTGAAACTAAAATGTGATCTTTATGGTCAATCCGTGTTTATTTTAAAAACGTAGAATAGAAAACGTAGTCTGTCGCAAAAAATATATAAAATTTAGTATCCATTCATGAAAAAGAAAAAACTTAGAACATTTAGGAACAGAAGAGAACTTTCTTAATGTAATAAATAATAGCTGTATAAAATCTACAGCATGTATTATACCCAAGGTGAAAGGTGAAACTTTAAGAGCTGTAATGAAACAGGGATGTCTGCTATCAAAACTTCCATTAAATATGTACACATTGCCTAACATTTGGTAGGCAAAATGTAGGGTTGAAGAAGAAGAAAAAACTGAACTGTCATTATTTGCAGAAAATATGATTGGCTACATAGAGAATTCAGTATAATTTACAGATAGTCGTTCAGTCGCTCAGTTGTGTCTGACTTTTTGTGACTCCATGGACTACAGCACACCAGGCTTCTCTGTCCTTCAACATCTGGACATCATGTCCATTGAGTCGGTGATGCCATCCAACCATCTCATCCTCTGTCATCCCCTTCTCCTCCCACCTTAAGTCTTTCCTATCATCAGTGTCTTTTCCAGTGAGTCGGTTCTTTGCATCAGGTGGCCAAAGTATTGGAGCTTCAGCTTCATCATCAGTCCTTCCAATGAATATTCAGGACTGATTTCCTTTAGGATTGACTGGTTTGATCTCCTTGTAATCCAAGGAACTCTCAAGAGTTTTCTGCAACACCACAGTTCAAAAGCATCAATTCTTTGGCACTCAGCCTTCTGTGTGGTCCATCTCACATAGCTTAGACTATGGTTTTATTAATAAATTATCTACATGTAAATTATTAATTGCCAACAAAGGACTGTCTAGTCAAAGCTATGGTTTTTCCAGTAGTCATGTATGGATGTGAGAGTTGGACTACAAAGAAAGCTGAACACTGAAGAATTGATGCTTTTGAACTGTGGTATTGGAGAAGACTCTTGAGAGTCCTTTGGACAGCAAGGAGATCCAACCAGTCCATCCTAAGGGAAATCAGCCCTGAATATTTATTGGAAGGACTGATGTTGAAGCTGAAACACCAATACTTTGGCTGGCTGATGTGAAGAACTGACTCATTGGAAAAGACCCTGATGCTGGGAAAGATTGAAGGCAGGAGGAGAAGGGGATGACAGAAGATGAGAGGGTTGGATGGCACCACTGACTCATTTTTTTGAGTAAGCTCTGAGAGTTGGTGATGGACAGGGAAGCCTGGTGTGCTGCAGTCCATGGGCTCACAAAGAGTTGGACACGACTGGGTGACTGAACTGAACTAGTCATTAATAAAAAAGTTCATTGGTTGGAAGAAAAAAGCATTCAAAAATAAAGTGCATTTCAGAATACCAGCAACAAACAAAAGTTTTAAATTAACACAACATTGTAAGTTCATTATGTGTCAATAAAATTTAAAGATTAACATAGAAAAAAGAAGATACTATGAAAAAAAATAGCATCTATTGATAAGAAATGCCCAGGAAAAAACATTAAGAAATAAGCTGAAGACCACTAGGGAGAATATTTTAAATTTTTATTGAGGCATTAAAGAAAATCTAAATGTAAGCAGCGATAAAGCATGTTTATGGAATGGAACACTCAATGTAAAGAGATCAAATTTCCTCCAAGTTGATCTGCAGAGTCAATGCAAGCCAGTCAAATTTTTACCAGTTTTTTTTGTTTGTTTGTTTTGTTTTAATTTGATGTGATGGTTCTAAAATGTGTAGGAGGAAAGTACAAGAGACCCAGATAGCCAAGATACTCTTCATAAAAGAACTAGGTGGAGGATTTGCCTTATGGGACATCAACATGTCCCATAACGCTGCAATAGTTAAAATAATGTTTATACTGACAGAAGGAAAGACAGATATACTATTGGAACAGACTTGAAAACCAAAAATCAGATTCATACCTATATGATTTTTCAAATATAACAGAGGTGGCATTGCAAAGTAGTGGGGAAAATGCTGGAATTTTCAATTAATGGGGTTAGGACAAAAATATATACAAATCAATTCTGGCAAAATTAAAGGTCTGCCAGCAAAAAACAAAAGTATAGTGTTAGGTGAACATTTTCATCATCTCTGGATAAGAGAAGTCTTCTTATATAAAATACAGGAAATATAACCCACCAAAGAAAAAGCTAGTAAATTTTGCTACATTTGAATTAAGAAATTGTATTCAAAAAGCATACCATTAATAAGTGAAAAGCCACAAAGTGGGAGAACATATTAATAACAGATTAAACCAGCAGAGGACTGGTATCCTGAGTATATAAATTACTCATATGCATCAATAAAAAACTGAGAAACCCAACAGAAAAAATAGGCAAAGACCCACATAATCATTTGTGCCCCTCCACTCTCTAGATCCGTGTGGTTCATAAACCAAAGAAAAAATGCTCATTAACCTTGTTAGTGACTATTTCTCTGGTGGTTCAGATGGTAAAGCGTCTGCCTGCAATGCAGGATACCCAGGTTTGATCCCTGGGTCTGGTAGATCCCCTGGAGAAGGAAATGGCAACCCACTCCAGTATTCTTGCATGGAAAACCCTGTGATTGGAGGAGCCTGATAGGTTACAGTCCATGGGGTCCCAAAGAGTTGGACCCGACTAAGCGACTTCACTTTTCACTCACAACCTTGTTAGTAATGAGTATAATGCAGAGTAAAGCTATAGTGAGAGGCCATCATATCCTTTACCAGTTTGGCTAAAAAAAAAAAAATCTCACAATACCAACTGTTGAGAAGGATATGGAATAGGAGACGCTCATACACTACTGGTAGATGTCTTGGAAACAGGCCTTATCTAGTATGGCTCAAAACATATATACCCTCTGACCTACTAATTCCACTGTCAGAAGTATGCTCCAGAGAAGCTCCTGTGTGTCCACCATGAATTCATAAATGAGAATGTCCAGGGTGACATTGTTCCTGAAAACTGAAACAAGATGAAATGTTCATTTTGAAATTAATAAACAATTTGAGACATATCCAGTTCCAGGAAAACTATTCAGTAATAACACCCCACAGAGATACGAAGCAACATGAATGGATCTCACAAGTACACTGTTAAATGAAAAAAGCAAGATGCAAAAGCCTATAGATAATTTGATTTCACTATATGATGTTCAAAAACAAGCAAAATTATACATAAAACTTTAGGATGCATTACCTAAATGGTAAGCTATTAAAAACAAGCAATTACTGAAAAATTTCAAGTAGCAGTTACCTATAGGACAGGAGGAAGGTTTTGTGCTTGGGAATTGAGTAGAGGTCAGAGGACTTTAGGAGATTGGCTATGTTTTATTTTTTTGTTTTGGGTCCTGGTTACTTGTGTGTTTGCTTTCTAAGTATTGGTAAACTGTAAATTTAAGTTTATGCAGTGTTCTGTACATCTTTACCGTTTTCCATTAAACAGAGTAGTTTAACCTTAAAGCCATACTGTGACATCATCATACACTCAGGAAAAAATTTAAAAGTGTGACAGTCCTGATATTGTCAAAGATGTAGGGCGTTAAGAGTTCTCACTGCCAGTAAGAATGTAAACTGGAATAAATAATTTAGAAAACTGTTCAACATTCTTGTGTGAAGTGGATGCCCATGAGATGAAAGAAATGTGATTGTGAGTCAGAGACAAAGTGGGGAAATAGTGAAATAAAATAAGAGAGAATCCTCACTGGGACTGATGAAGAGTATGTCTGTTAAACTGAGAAGGATGATTAGCTTTAGTATCTGAACCTGGAGTAAAAAAAATAATGAACACAAAGAATTGCCATATTGGAGAACATGCTTGGGCTGAGCAACCACTCACCACTCCCCGACCAGCATCACACTGGAGGAGACTGGGACTGGCATTTTCAAGTTGAAACCTCAGATAGGAGTTCCCACAGTGACTTACACGTAGCTCAATAGAATTTTCTTGATGGTTTTCATGGTTTTCAGTTTCGTCACTGGGAGCCTTGATGAGTTATCAAGGGTTAATTATTTCACACCCCTCCCATTTCCTCCTCTCTGAAGAGGTTTGATTACCTGAGCAGGAGCAGCGCTGAGCTGACTCTGACATTAGTTTGAGTGTGACCACAAAATCTCTCTGGCACTCATCCAGTTACTAAATATAAAAACTCTAGAGACAAGAGAGCTCTTTAGCATCTCCCTGGGGTCGTGAAGAATGTGTCCTTTTTAAGTTAAAAAGCACTAGAAAGTGAAGTCGCTCAGTTCTGTCCAACTCTTTGTGATCCCATGGACTGTAGCCCACCAGGCTCCTCCGTCCATGGGATTTTCCAGGCAAGAGTACTGGAGTAGGTTGCCACTTCCTTCTCCAGGGGATCTTCCCAACCCAGGGATCAAACCCAGGTCTCCCACATTGTAGGCAGATGCTTTACCACCTGAGCCACCAGGGAAGTCCTTAAAAAGCACTCTGTTATTAAAATACCCTTTTTGTAAGAAAAGCCATACACATTTGGAGGACCAAGCTTTCTTTCCCCATCTCCCCACCACCCCATCTCTTTCTGGGAAGCATTTGCTTCTGCTGTAAAGGATATTTGCTTCTGCTGCCCAGCATCCATTTCTCCTGTTAAAATGCACCACACTTTTTTCTTTAGGGTCACCACCCTTCTCTCACTTTCAGAGCATGAGATTTGGTGACCCAGGCCTTACCCAATTAGTCCTTTTTGACCCTATGGACACAGATTGTTCAAAAATGAGTCTGTAACCCAATTTGGGTGTTTGAAGGAATGTGCATCCGTGGGCTTGTGGGAGAGTGGCCAAGAGATGTTCTTGGTGTGCGGATATGTGCTCTGAAGGGACGGGAGAGGGACACTGTAGGATCTTCAGAAGGCACCAATGCCAGGACAGCTAGAAAAGAGGTCCCTGATGTTTTCACTGGGGCCCTTGAGCCAAGCATTGCCTGAAGTTAGACTTTTCAATAACATCAGTCAATAAATCTATAGTTAAGCTAATTTGAGTTGCATTTTCAGTCATCTGCAACATAAGTAAAGTATAGGGTCTTTGGTGAAAGAAGTCTTTGTTGGCGAAAGAACACCAAGATCATGCTTTGAGAGGTGGGCGGTAGCAAGGAAAAAATTTGCCTTGTAGCTAACCCTAAGAGACCTGGATGAGAGAGATGAAGTAGCTCTGTCAGTGCTGGGACCAGGTGCAGAAGGCAATATTGAAAGCACTTTGATGTGAATGAAAGCACTAAGACCACACAAATAAAAGTAAAATAAAAAGACTTTCATCGATGCAGTTTATAGACTGCATCTCAGATGATGCAGTCTACAAACAGATAGGTGATTTAATGGGGAGTTTTGTACCTTTACCTGGCTCCCAGTGAATTCAGGATATTCACAATTGTCCATGAGTAAGACTTTCTGAGTGGTGATAGACCTACCAGTGGTATGGCATTAACACATTGTGTATATATAGAGAGAAATTTATAAAAAATATATGAAAGGAGAAAAACATTACTGTTATGGTGATAGTGGATATTTCAAGGTACTGGGGTCTGGCCTTTATTTTATTTATTTATTCTTATTTTTCACAGTTTTCTACAGTGACTATGACTTATATAATAAAAGTTTTTCAAGTATTGTACAGACACATAAGGTTATAGTCCCTTTAAAGGGAAGTCACATGGCTAGCTGTAATCTGTAGGTCAAGATCAAGTTCAGAGTTGCTTAACTTCTTACCCTTTATATCCAACCTTAGTGTCTGCCTTTGCAAAATTTTGGCCCTAATGGTACATGGAAACTAACTGAGATGCTGTGATCTAAATGAGAGGATTTTTGATTCAAACTAAGTATGTATAGGATTCCAGTTCTCGCGGGCATTACTATCTCCCCATTATCTAGTCAATTGCAGTTCTCTCATTGTATAGGGTAGATTCTAAGTGAGCTGAGTTTTCCAGGTTTATCTCTCTCACCCATGTTTTCCTATCTTCTGACCTGAGTAAAATTCTCTCATTTCCATTTTATAAATTTTGTCAAGTGGCCCCTTGTCTCTTGTCATATGTCTGATTCTTTTGCAACTCCATGAATTGTAGCCCACCAGGCTCCTCTGTTCATGGGATTTCCCAGGCAAGAATATTGGAGTGGGTTGCCATTTCCTTCTCTAAGGGATCTTCCTGACTCAGGGATCAAATCCATGTCTTCTGCTTTGACAGGTGGATTCTTTACCACTGAGCCATCTGGGAAGCCCATCAAGTGGCCCCTTAGTTGTCTATAAATGTGTAATTCTAATTACACATAATTCCAGTGTTTCCATTTAGTGTTTGGAGGATATCTTTAAGGAGTCTGAGATTTTCTGCCACGTTTCCTGCTGATAGAGCGAGAAAACAGAACACTTACCTTCTACAGTAGTATCATATGTAGTAGTTTTATCTTGTAGTTATCCCTCCACTTAATTATAGCTAACTCTCAACAAGCCCTTAAGAAAATTCATGATATGAGTTTTTATTAATAAACAGAATATAGAAAATATTACAATACAGAAGACTTCTTTACCAAAAATACATTCAATGGCTCCTTTCAAAAAGCAAACTTCTCTTGTACATAAAAAGACCTTCATGGGTCTTTTATGGTCATCTTTATAAATAAATTGAGACATGCTGTATTCCTTTCAAAAGAATAATCATTATTATTTCCACCCAGTGTTTTCACCCAATAAGATCTATGTTGCCATAATAAAGAACAAGAACATTCTATATGAGCTGAAATGGAGAAATGCTCAGAATAGAACATGAAGTTGAAAAAGAAAGATGCAAGCTGATTGATCTTAGCATCTCTAGATGTGGCACAACCAGACAATTGTGATGGAGTAGCACCAGCTGTGTGTTCTTGCCAAAGAATTAAGCCTGAATCTAACCAAATCTCTAGAGCTGTTACATTTATAGGAAATACAAAGAAAAGAGGACTACTTTAAAAGAAGAGACACAAGGAAACAAACTCAGAATGTGGAACAGCACATTGTTTTGTACAACTTGTCAATGGCAGGGGGAAAGGAGGGAAGACTGGCCTTGATTAAAAGAAACAAGTGTTATAACCTGTGGAGGAGGAAATGGCAACCTACTCCAGTATCCTTTTTTTTTTTTTTTTAAGGTTTTCAGGATTTATTTAAGCATATTTTTGGGCCAGTACGTACTACTGCTGACTTATTTTTATCTTGGTGAATGACACCCTCATTCATCTTGTCACTGAAGCCTGAAACTTGAATGTTATTATCCACTCCTCCCTTTCACCCACCCCTCTGGTCCCATCTGGTCTTGCTTGTTTTATGTCTCAAATAGAGCTTGGAAGCAATTTGATTCATCTTCATGACTGTGTGGACCACAATAAACTGGAAAATTCTTAAAGAGGTGGAAATACCAGACCACCTGACCTGCCTCTTGAGAAATCTGTATGCAGGTTAGGAAGCAATAGTTAGAACTGGACACAGAACAACAGACTGGTTCCAAATAGAGAAAGGAGTATGTCAAGGCTGTATATTGTCACCCTGATTATTTAACTTTTATGTAGAATACATCATGAGAAATGCCAGGCTTTATGAACCTCAAACTGGAATCAAGATTGCTGGGAGAAACATCACTAACCTCAGATATGCAGATGACACCACCCTTAGGGCAGAAAGTGAAGAAGAACTAAAGAGCCTCTTGATGAAAGTGAAAGAAGAGAGTAAAAAAGTTGGCTTAAAACTCAACATTCAGAAAACTAAGATCATGGCGATCTGGTCCCATCATTTCATGGCAGATAGATGGGAAACAGTGGAAACAACAGTGACAGACTTTATTTTTGGGGGCTCCAAAATCACTGCAGATGGTGACTGTAGCCATGCTATTAAAAGACGCTTGCTCCTTGGAAGAAAAGTTACGACCAACCTAGACAGCATATTAAAATTCAGAGACATTACTTTTCCAACAAAGATCTATCTAGTCAAAGCTATGGTTTTTCCAGTGGTCATGTATGGATGTGAGAGTTGGACTATGAAGAAAGCTGAGTGCCTAAGAATTGATGCTTTTGAACTGTGGTGTTGGAGAAGACTCTTGAGAGTCCTTTGGACAGCAAGGAGATCCACCCAGTCCATCCTAATGGAAATCAGTCCTGAATATTCATTGGAAGGACTGATGCTGAAGCTGAAACTCCAATACTTTGGCCACATGATGCAAAAAACTGACTCATTGGAAAAGACCCTGATGCTGGGAAAGATTGAAGGCAGGAGGAGAAGGGGACGACAGAGGATGAGATGGTTGGGTGGCATCACGGATTCAGTGGACATGAGTCTGAGTAAACTCCAGGAGTTGGTGATGGACAGGGAGGCCTGGTGTGCTGCAGTCCATGGGGTAGCAAAGAGTGAGACATGACTGAGCGACTGAACTGAACTGTACTGCCACTCTTATTCAAGTTACTATCATCTCTCATGTGGAAATCTGTGAACACTTCTTAACTGGTTTTATAATGCAGCAGCTGAAGTGATTAAAAAAATTAGTGTATTTATTTTAATTGGAGGCTAATTACATTACAACATTGTGGGGGTTTTTGCCATACATTGACATGAATCAGCCACTGTTGTACATATGTCCCCTATCCCAAACCCCCCTCCCACTACCCTCCCCATCCCATCCCTCTGGGTTGTCCCAGTGTACTCCAATATTCTTTCCTGAAAATTCCCATGGATTGAGAAGCCTGGCCTACTGTAGTCGAAAGGATTGCAAAGAGTTGGACACAACTAAGTGAGCACACAGAGCACAAGGATTATAACAACCAAATGCAGTGTAGGGTTACAGCAACCAAAAGCACAAGGGTTATAGCAACCAAACGCAGTGTTTAGATCTGGACTTAAACCTATTATAAAAGGACATTTTTGAGATAATCAGGGGAATTTGATTATGGACTGAAGAATCAGGTGCTGCTAAGACATCATTATTAATTTTGTCTTATGTGATAAGGGTAATTAGCAGAATGTCAATTTTTAAAAAATAAGATGCACATTGACGTCTGTAAGGGTGAAATAACATGACATCTGGGATTTGTTTTAGAAGAAATATTTGATAATTTTGAATTTGTGTATTGAGAGTGTGTACTATTTTCTCTGCTTTTGATATGTTAGAAAATTTATATAAAATAGTAAATGGAAAATGCAAATTGTAAAATGTGTTATGATATGCTTTTTTGTCTGAAAAAGGGAGAAATAAGAATATATACTTTATTTTCTGGTGTTTGCATTGGGAGGATACACAAAAGATTTAAGAAAATAGAAACCTATAGGGTGGGTGGGGGAAACTGGTAAACTTGAAGGGGTGAGAATGAAGCTTCTCAATATAAGTTTTTTATATTGCTTTAAATTTTAGCCATTTGGATGTGTTGCCTAAACAGTTAAAACACCAAGAAATAAAAGTTAAGTGAAAATGACAATATTCAAAAAAAGTCCTGTATACACAGAGAAAAAGGAAGGGGTTAGAGTAGATTTCTAGGCACCTTCATGTCTAGACTTCAATGAATTAATACATTGTTAATTATTTTTTAAAGCCTGACTAGTAAGTAATTTCATTTTAAAAATAATTTTATTTATTTATTTAGGCTGTCCTGGGTCTTTGCTGCTACATGTGGGCTTAGTTGTTCCATGGCATGTGGGAT
Organism: Oryx dammah; assembly: GCF_014754425.2. Lineage (NCBI taxonomy): Eukaryota > Metazoa > Chordata > Mammalia > Artiodactyla > Bovidae > Oryx > Oryx dammah. The sequence goes on from NW_024070189.1 coordinate 41,507,087, forward strand.
CTTCCTGGGCTATGGGGATTGAACCTGTGTTCCCTTCATTGGCAGGTGGATTCCCAGGGAAGTTCCCATTGTTAAACTGTTATTAAGCTGGATCCAGTAATAATTCTAGAGATGGATAGAGGACAGAGTAATAATAATAAGAAACAAAACAAACCAAAATCAGAACATAAATTGTGAGGCCTGAAACTTTTAAAGTTTTGCTTGGACTCATGCATGCTGTTAGAAAATCTAACCTCTGACCCCATGTTTAATCAAATCTACCTTACACTTGAATATGTACATTTGCTTGTTGTTATTAGGTATGTGGGCAGACATAGTAAGGGCAAATATGAAATTTATGAAACATAGTTTACAGTGGGAAAACAATCTGGTTCTTAGGGAAACTCGTGTTCTTGCTTGAAATGAACAGTCATATACCTTTGGGCAAATTGGTCTTTTCAGGCATCAGTTTCCTTGTCTATACCATAAAGAAATTGAACATGATCTCTTGAGTCACCACTAACTTTGTGGCACTATAAAGGTACACACACAGAATAAGCTGGATATTTATAATAAATGCATTTAGTAACATTTAAAGTGAGTGACAAGGAAATTCAGGCAGAGAAGACAGAGGAAGACCACAGGGTTTTCAGAAACTATTCCATCTGAGAGCTCACTTCCCTTTTATAAATAGATGTTTGCTTTTAAGATTTCCAGACAAAAGACATGCTCCCAGAGTTGAGACTGTTTGAGATGTTAACCTCAATAATGGAGAGTGTGGATCAACACTTTCTGACAATTGATGCCCAAAGCCCCTGAGATGGAAGGAAAGGGGACATCTAGTGTATATGAGAGGAAATAGAATATCGAGGTGCCTTCAGTTCCCCCAACAGGAGGGGGAAAGAATCATTGCAGGAAGGAATGCATTTTTCCTTGGTGGAAGAGTTTGAAAGTTCAGGTCAAAGTCATAATATTAGAGCAGCTGTGCATATGTCACCTAATACAATTTCCTCATGTTACAAATTTTATAAAGGGGGAGGCCAGCCTAGTAAGCTTATATGACATAGCTCAGTTTGTATTAGAGCAAGGCTAAGAATTAGTTTCATGATTGGAGTATAAAGGGCACCTAAATGTGAGGGTAAGGAACAGGCCAGGGATTTCCCTGGCAGTTCAGTGGTTAGGAATGCACACTTCCAATGCAGGGGGCATGGGTTCGGTCCCTGGTCAGGGAACTAAGATCCTAGAAGTCACATGGCATGGCCCAAAACAAAACCAAAAAGAATCAGGCCATTCATTCATGGTGGTATTTCCCAGCTCCTAGTCCAGTTCCTGACAAATAGTAGATGCTTCATAAACATTGGTCACAGAACTCACCAGCTGACTGACTTGACTGAATGAATGTATGAGTGATATATTTCTACCTGTGTTCTCAGTGAACACTCTCCATTTCAGACAGAGGACTATTATTTCACTGGAGATAGTAGAGGGCTCACTCTACTTGCCAAGAGACACTTGACAGAGTAACACTTTTCTTCCTCTGAGTATTGCTTCCTCTTCGTTGATGAGGACAGGGTAAATGTCAGTCTTCACAGGATGCGTGTGGTCTAGCAGGAGAGAGAACTGGTATTTCCTTTGCTGTCATCATAGATGACAGTGTTAAGAGAGGAGTGATTGGTAGTCAAACTGTGCTGGGCCAGCAGTCTGGAGAGTGGCCACTGCTCCCATGACTTGGGAGGAGACAGTTGCAGGAAATACTCAGTTCGATTGGAGAATTGAAACTGCACCTAAACAGAGCCATTGTTTGACTTTCTTCTTCAGAACCCATGTTTTCACATCTTTTTTTTGACTGTGTCCTGCTCATGCTGCTACTGCTTACAAGTAAGTCTGGATTTTTGCAGTTGGATAGTGCAAGATAAAGATGCAAGGATGGTCATTGTAATAAGCAAAAGTTTGGCAGCAATCAGAATGTCCACCAGCAGAGTAGTGGGTAAAGAAATTGTGATATATCCATGATACAAGTAGCAAAGCTGATGAAACATAATGATATGAGATGTCTTTAAATCATAATGTTAATTGAAGAAAGCAAGGAGCATAAAAATGGATATATTGGACTTGTTTTCGTGTGTGTCACAGGGGAGTGGGAATACATGAATGCTTCTTTGGGAAAGGAAGCTGGGAAATGGAAAAGAGCAGGGTATGGGAGAGTTGTCATATACTTTTTATACTGTTTGAATATGTGTTATATTAGTGTGTAGTTTATATAAAATTTAAACCTCAGAACAGCCATACATTAACTTCTTATTCAGCCAAGGGTTTTTATTCATTATGTGACTGGTGCTTGGTTAAAAAAAAAAAGGAGAAAGAGTTTTGTGTTAGGATAACTGCCCTGAGTTTGTGAATAGACAACTAGCCTAGATGGGTTAGCTCTTTTCCTGGCTGACAGTGACCCACTGCTGATTATCTGTTTCCATCAGCAGTGCCCTTCGATGTTCACAGGACCAGGCCACGATTCTCTCCTTGGGCACTGGTTCTCAAAGTGAGGTTCTAAGATGAACCATATCCTGAGCGTGTCCTGGGAACTTGTTAGAGATATAATTCTTGGGCCCCACCCGAGAACTGTTGAATGGGAAACTAGCAGTTGAGCCCAGCTCTTTCTGTTTGAACAAGGCTTTCTGGTGATTCTGGTGCCCCTTGAGTCTGAGAATCATTGCTATAGTGAACTGTTTTCCAAGCAGGACAGCAGCAGTGGTTTCCTCTTTATTCTGCAAAGCACTGCTTGCAGTTTTCTTGAAATGGACCAACCTCTTTCACTGCTCTCTTTCCCTCTTTATGCAGGTTCTTTGAAAGGGGCATATGTGTCTCAGGTGGGTCAGAATGCTGATCTGCCCTGCACCTACTCTCCAGCTACCACTGAGAATCTCGTGCCTGTGTGCTGGGGCAAGGGACCCTGCCCTGTGTTTGACTGTTACAGTTTGGTGCTCAGGACTGATGGAAGGAACGTGACCTATCAGACATCTAGCAGATACCTACTAAAGAGGGATTTGCACAAAGGAGACGTGACCTTAACCATAAAGAATGTGACTTTAGCTGACAGTGGTACCTATTGCTGCCGGATCCAATTCCCAGGTCTAATGAATGATCAAAAATCAAACCTGGAGTTGATCATCAAACCGGGTGAGTAGACTTTTGCATACCTTCTTTCTGAATGAGATTTGCCTGTGGATCATATTAAATACACTGACTGATCTCACCTTTGGTCTTCCCAATTACAGCCCTCCAGTTGGGTCCCTAAGACCTAAAGTTTAACGGGTACAACCGTGTTTAATTCCCTCCATCTGTTTTGAACCTCATGGCCATAGAATGAAGGAAAGTGCTAGATCAGTGGTCTGAGTACCTGATTGGTCATTGGAATCACCTGGGGAGCCTTTTGACTCCCACAGATGCTTGGGCTCCAGCCCTAAACCAGGGAAATCAGCATTTCTGAAGGTGGATGGAGCCTGAGCATGGGAGTTTTACAAAGTCTACTCCCAATGATTCTCCCCCATGTGCAGCCAGGATTGAGAACCACTGGACTCTGCATGTGTGGGGAAGAGGGGTCATGTATGCGTTCATGTTTTAATGCTTATAGAGTGTGTACTTAGTGGTTGATAGAGCTAAGTTCAAATTTGACACTACTTCTTACCAGCTGTGTAATCTTGGTCAAGTTATTTAAGCTCTGTGACCTCTTCCTCTATAAAATATAATTCTACCTACCCTAGAGGCCACTGGAAGGATTTTATGAGATGTTTTGTGGAAAGCATTTACTGTGCCTGTAAGTTTTATTATTAACAATTAGACTGTGATAATAATGATGTAACACAGCTCTGTCAGACATCCTGAGTGTCATATACTGTCAACGAAGGTGTTCAGGTAGGTTTGGAAGCTTAGCATGTGTTTCTCTTCTATTGTTGTATTTACAATTTTTTTCTGTTGCCACTTTTCTGCTGTCAGAGAAGCCTCATCCTTACGTTGGTTTCTGACTTTAGCCAAGGTCACCCCAGCTTGGACTCCATGGAGGGACATTACTACAGCCTTTCCAAAGATGCTCACCACAAAGGGACCTGTCTCAGGTAATTACATATGGTGTATAGGAGGAAACCTTTAGTTGGTTTCTGAGTTCAGAGGATTTAAAATATGGGGAAAATATGAGAAAATAGTTTGAGTGGAGGCACAAATATTTCTGTGCACCTAAGATAGTGACAGGGGTAAGGAAGGGGTGAAGGTAAATTTATGTTGGGAAAAAAGAGCCCCAAGCTAGGATTCTGAATTAGTCATGAGTAGACCTCTACCTGAGCCAAAACCTTTCACTTCTGATAGCATCTTCTTCTTCTGTCTGAGGAATGAGTTCAGAGACTTGGATTTCACTACCCAATAATTCCTGACTCCTGAAAAAGATTTCTGATGAGCTTCGTATTTTGCCAAACAAGGGAAAAAAAGATTTCTATATTGACATCCCTGTGTTTTTTTTTTTTTTTTAAAAAGAGGATACTCTTATATAAGTTTAATGAAAAACTCATTATGTTTCCTTATTATTTTCTGACTTACTCCTGTACTGATGATGTTTTGGCATGTATTGGCCCCAGTCCATGTTTGGGATAATTTGGATTAGGCTATTTCAAGAGTTCCTTCTAACTGGAATAAAGTCCATCATCTTCCTCAGATTCTGACCTTAGAAGGAGCAGCTAAATCCTTCAGGTATTTCAACAAGTATTTTTCACAGTGCTCTAGAAAGAAGATAAGGTTGACAGAGCAGACCTCAAGTCACATTGATCATGGAGGAGTCCTGGTCTCTCTAAACTCTCCAAAGCATAGTCTTTGATTCCGTAAAATGAGGTTGTTATTGTTGTTTAGTTGCTAAGTCATGTTTGACTCTTTTGCGACCACATGGACTGTAACCCATCAAGGTCCTGTCCATGAGATTTTCCAAGCAAGAATACTAGAGTGGGTTGCCGTTTCCTTCAAGGGAATCTTCCAGACCGAGGAACTGAACTCATGTATTCTGAATTGGAAGGTGGATTCTTTACCGCTGAGCAACCAGGAAAGCCCTAAAATTTAATAATAGGTAAATTCCAATCCTAATCTATTAAATCTCTCAGATTTAAATAAGGAAGTGTGTCTAAAGTGCTTAGCCCAGAGTCTGATCATGGTACATACTCAGTACATGTTAGTTATTGTCATTTTCAGTAAGATCTAGAGGCAGAATGAGATTGCAGTTAAGTACTACTTCAGTGATGGGTTTCCCAGGTGACTCTGTGGGTAAAGAACCTGACTGAAATTCAGGAGACACAAGAGATGAAGGTTCAATCCCTGGGTCAGGAAGATCCCCTGGAGAAGGACATGGCAACCCACCTCAGTATTCTTGCAGGGAGAATCCCATGGACAGAGGAGCCCGGCAGGCTATGGTCCATACGGTTGCAGAGTTGGACACGACTGAAACAACTGAGCACAGTACAGCACTTCAGTGATAGGCAGATTGGGTTCTAATGTCAGCTTTTTGTGTTAGTTTTATAAACTCAAGTTTTGTTGCTCAAACTCTGTGAGGCTCAATTTCCTTACCTCTATAATGAGGTTAATTTCCAGTGCCTATGTCATAAGACTATTGTAAAGATCGTTCTGATGACATATGTAAAGCACTAAGCATAATGCATAATGCCCTGGCCAGAGAAAGCACTCAAATATTAGTTATTTTAAATATTAATATCAGTTTTCTAGAGGTTGAATCTTTTTGTTGGTTCTTTAGTCACTGGATACCAACATCTCTCATGCAATTAGTAAGGAAGTTAAATATGGTAGAAACAGATGATCACCCAAATAGTGAGCTAATCAAATCATACCAAGTGTTTATCATATGTCATTGTTATATTTTAAAGAATTCCACAACTGTAGACCTTGAAGGGAATGATGGGAATCCCACTTACCCATCATGGGTTTCAGTGCTCTTTACAATGTCATGCCCAAGTGGACATTTGCTGTGTGACCACATACCTTCCCAGATAGAGAAGTGGCTTCCTCACAAGGCAGTGCACATTTTTTGAGGTGTCTGTACCATAACCATAAGTGGCCTTCATTTCAGGTTTTACTTGTTTGTTCCTTCCCTTTAGGGCAACAGAATGGGGCCATCTTTTGTACCTGGGAATATAGGCAGAGTACTTACAATCTCTGAGCTTTTCAAAGGCCTGAGAAAATACTTAAACAAAAAAAGGCAATGGCTCCAAACTACAGAAATAAAATGAAAAGTTGAAATTAATTAGTATTTAATTAGTTAATTAATTAGTATTTAATGGTATGACTATAATATGTAACATTATACCAGTTAATTACCTGCAAGTCAACTTGTGTGCAGTTGTACACACCCTTTCATTAATGTGGAATGTGGGTACATATAATATGCTTGCTATGAAGTGGAGAGGAACCTTTACAAGTAAGAGTTCCAAGGGTCTTTGAGGTTCCTAAACCAACTTTGAACATTAGACAAATGAAATCTCTCTTCCACCTGAAGAAGGCAGGACTGGATCACGGATGAATCCTTAGCTCTGGAAGTAGACTTGATTTGAATCTCGGGTTCTCCAGTTAATAGCTCTGTGATCTTGGACAAAATACCTCTCTGAGACTTCTTCATTTGAAAAATAGGAAAATAATAGTACTTTGCACACAGTGACTGCAGCCATGGAATTAAAAGATGCTTGCTTCTTCAAAGAAAAACAATGACAGCTCTAGACAGTGTATTAAAAAGCAGAGACATACTTTGCTGACAAAGGTCCATATAGTCAAAATGGTTTTTCCAGTAGTCATGTATGGATGTGAGAGTTGGACCATGCAGAAGGCTGAGCGCTGAAGACCTAACTGATGCTTTCGAACTGTAGTATTGGAGAAGACTCTTGAGAATCCTTTGGACAGCAAGGAAATCAAACCAGTCAATCCTAAAGGAGATCAACCCTGAATTTTCATTGGAAAACTGGTGCTGAAGCTGAAGCTCCAATAATTTGGCCACCTGAAGTGAAGAGCTGACTCATTGGAAAGACCCTGATGTTGGAAAATCAGAGGACAAGAGAAGGGGTTACAGAGGATGAGATGGTTGGATGGCATCACTTACTCAATGAGTGAGCAATCTCACAGAGATAGTAAAGGGTTGCAGAGTCGGACATGACTTAGTGACTGAACAAGGACAGCATTGTGGTGAAGGTGAAAAGATATTGTGCATGTAGAGTACTAAGCATTGTGTCAGGCACATAAAACATGCTAGATGGTAAATGTTAAGTTTGTATACTTTTAAGATCATTAACCTGCTCCACCAGTCTTGGGTCCTCTAGGATACACACTGTAACTTCCTCCATATGTCCCACCCATCTTGGTTGATGTCAATCTATCTGAAAATAAGCTGTGATAACCCAGTAGTGCTCTAGTTTATTGATCATTTTCACTGTAAAATGAAGTTAAAAAAAAAGTTAGAAGTCAGACAGTCTTATCATTTAAGCCAAGAAAAGTAATTATATGGAAGCAGAAACTAGATTTACATTAGAAAATATTGTATGTGTAGTTTACTTAGTAGTTCCACCAGTGTGGTTTTTAAATTCCTTTTTGTAATAAAAGCAAAGGTAAATGGGAGATAATGTCTTTCCTTTTCTTAAAAAATAAACAAAACTTTAGGCTGAGAATATGCTTTTATATTAAAATCAGTCTGTATGCCATGAGTTTTGCACTAAAAGGCTTAGACTTTGAAGCTTCCAGAAAGTGACCGTGGCATTTAGGAAGTTTCAGAGCCTCTGACTCAACCAGAAAAATGAGTTTGCATGCTTAATCTTCCCAAGGCTGACGATTTATTGGTTTTAAAATGCATTGTTTATGAGATAAGGGCCTGCGCCGTCTTGTTCACTGTTCTGTCCTCTGTGCCTGGCATAGTGTGGGGATGTGATATATGTTCATTGAATGGATAAGCAGATAAATAAATAAATGCCTAAAAAGGAAAGAAAGTGAGCTGGGATCTGGGCAACATGATGAGCTTAGTAATCACAGGGCCGATGTGAGCATTGTTGGAGGCAGCATAGTTAAGAGTGTGTACTTTAAGGCCGTGCAGACCTAAATTGGAAGGCCATTTCTGTTATTCGCTAAGCTGTATGACCTTGTGTAAATCATTTAGCTTCCTAATTCTCAGCTTCTTCCTCTGCGTAATGGGACAGATAGTCCCTACTTTAAGATAGTTGTTTTGAGTGCTAAATGAGATACTTCACTTGAAGAATTTAACACAATGCCTATTCATAGTAAATTATAGTTACAGTTATTATTATTTTCATTTTTTAGGGAATAAAATACCCTCTCTCTTAATGAGTAGATGTTAAATGGTTTTGAGAAAATCAACTTTCCTTACCTTTCAGAGTCTAATCATGCCACATCTTTATTTGTTGATGGACATGTATATAATGGAATATTACTTAGTTATAAAAATGAAATAATGCCATTTGCAGCAACATGGGTGGACTTTGAGACTATCATACTAAGTGAAGTAAGCCAGACAGAGAAAGGCAAATGTCATATCATATTGCTTATATGTGGAATCTAAAAAAGATTGTACATATGAACTTACAAAACAGAAATAGACTCATAGACATAGGAAACAAACTGATGGCTACCAAAAGGGAAAAGGGTAAAGGAGGGATAAATTAGCAGTTTGGGATTAACATATAAGAGGCATCCCAGTTGGCCCTAGTGGTAAAGAATCCAAGAGATGGGGTCCAATCCCTGGATCAGGAAGATCCCCTGGAGTAAGAAATGATAACCCACTCTGGTATTCTTGCCTGGAAAAGTTCCATGAACAGAGAAGCCTGGCAGGCTACAGTCCATGGGGTCTCAGAGTTGAACATGACTGAGTGAATGAGCACACAGATATATAAAATAGATAACCAACAAAGATCTACTGTATAGCACAGGGAACTATACTCAATAAGTTGTAATAACCTGTAAGGGAAAAGAATCTGAAAAAGAATATATATATTCTGAATCACTTTACTGTATACCTGAAACTAACACAACATTGTAAATCAACTATATGTCAATTAAAAAATGAACAAAATAAATATTAAAGAGCAGTCATTTGATCTAAAAAAAAAATCTAATTATAATGCCTGCTTGTGTATTGTCAATTTTGCAGACTGTTTTAGGTCCTACGAACACAACAAACCACGTATTCAAAATACGTCTTCCCAGAAGAAGTCTCCATTTCGTAGAACATAGGTAGTTTGGTTTGTTATCTGGGTGAGAAAACATCATCCTAGAGTTGATTTGTAAATGTTCAATAAATTCTGTTGGTTTCTCAGTTAATTATTGTGGAGTATGAAGTAGAATTAATTTCAAATAGAATTACAGGCAGCTTAAAAAAAAAAACAACAAACCTCATATAAAAGAGAGTTCCTAACTGTTTTGGCTATTTTTCTTCTTTGTGGTAGAGACACAGACACTGGAGGCCCTCCATGATAAAAATCAGACAGTAAGTAACTGTGTGTGTGAGCTGAGCTTGTGCTCAACTCAAAGGAAAAAAGCATGGCTTTAGACTTCCTTCCTGTCCACTCTTTCCTTGGGGAAAAATACCTAATCTCCCTTGGCTTTGGGTTCCTTGACTATAACATGTTGCTGATGACAATTGAAACTGCAGAGGCCTGTTGTAAGGATGGAATGAGATGATGCATATAAAAGTGCCTGGCACATAGTAGGTGCTGGAAAACCAAAAGGAAGAAGCACTAGCATTTTGTTCTTATCCTGAAATTTCATAACTGTATACCACTGTGGCAGGTTCAGACACCCTGCATCTCCTGAGAGTAGTGTTTTTCCTTGTTAACATTTCTACCCTAATGAGAAAGATTGTTTGTTTGTTTGTTTAAATTTATTTATTTATGACAAGTCACCAGTCAGGAATATTTTAAGGTAAGAACTTACATATCTAATAAAAAACAAAGCAGTATTTCAATCAACCACCATTTTAATGTCTCCCACCTTCTCAGAATGGAAGGGAAAACCACTAGAAAACAATCTGATAGCAGTGACTGGGAAATTGTTTGAGGACATACCCGGGAGTCTGCATTCATTTGACTCAGTCTGATTCACTATCAAGTATTCTGTGTTTGTCCTGTGGTCTTTGCAGTCCAGGACTGCCTTTTAAATACATCTTTGTGCCACACTGCTTAGGGCACATTTGCACAGTGCACTTGCAGTAAATGTGTGTTGAATAAATGGAGGACTTAATTACTTAATGTTGTTTTAAAAGTGTTCACTGTTACTGTTTTTAAAGGGGGAACATGAACTGAAATTTTAGAAGCAGGATGTAGAGCAATAGCAATAAAAGCTACCACTGACTGAACATTTATCCTGTACCAGGCTCTTGCCAAGCGTTTTCTGTTTTTTGTCACTTAATTTTCTCAATAACTTTACAAGATGACTCTGCTCTTTGGTGACAGAACTGGGATTTGAACCCAAGACTGTCAGGCTGCAAATTCCTAGCTTTTAAATCACTATCTTTCTGTGGAAATTGGGGTTTCATGGTACAACACAAAATTTAGACCTCTCTGAAACTCCCTACGGAGACACGAGGGAATCTTATATAAGTAGGGTTCCACTTTAATGTTCATTTTTTGTTGGGGAAGTTGGGAGTCCGTTTACTAAGGCTACTTCTCCACCCACAGCACAGACAAGCATATCTTAATCTCTTGCTAAGTCCAAAACTTCAGCTAATCTCTTTCTTCGGGTGCTTTGAAGCTTGTTTAGAAGGGGACAGATCATGAGTCATTTCAAGGTCCCTGCATTCCTGGGACACTGTGAAAGGGCTGGTCTGATGCATAAGTCGTGAGATTACCTGGGCAGACAATGGGTTTCTGGCCATTTGCTGTAATTCTGTTTGCGTTTCCATAGGAAATATCCACACTGGCTACTGAGTTACAAGACATGGGTGCCACCACCAGAACAGGCCTCTACATAGGAGCAGGAGTCTCTGCTGGGCTGGCTCTGATTCTTATCTCTGGTGGTTTAATTCTCAAATGTAAGTCATCTGATGGTGCTTCTCTCTCCCTCTGATAAGGAACTGTTAATATAAGAACCAACCCAAACCTAGACATTATAATTATAAGGTTATATTGATTAGAATGAATACTCTTTAGTCCTTTCAAATCACAGGATTAAAAATAGCTTGTTTTTATTTAGTGCTTACCATGTAACAAGCATGTTTTTATATTTATCATTGTCACCATCTTATAAGGCAGGTAGTACTGTTATCCCCATTTTTTACATCAGAGAAGAGTAATACTTAGAGATGGTAAACTTTCAAGGTTTTCTCAAGGTTTCAGAATCGGTAAGTGGCAAAGCTGGAATTTAGATTCAGGCAGGTTGATTCTAGTACCTATTTTCTTATTTTGTAAAGAACATAAATATTTTAAATTCATGAATCAGCAATTTCTTCCTTCTAAGCATTTTCTATCTTATTTATCTCTTAGGTGTGGTTCTTTAAAGAGGGGTAGCAGGTTCCTTTAACACTGGGTCATGGTCAAGGTTGCAGTGTTTGTTATTTTCCTCCATTGTGGCACTCAGCAAACTTAATTAGCCTCCAATTAAAATAAATAAATTTACATTAAAAAAACATGACTACTTAGAAGAATAGATGGGAAAGTTGTGTACAGTTTGCAGTCTTTTCCCTAGAACCTGCTAGAGAAAATCACACAACGAGGGTGACAGGTTTTTAATCATGACATCAAAGCCATAAATTGGCACTCAGAAATGTGCAGCAATCTTGTATCTTCCTAGTGCAGTGTCTGAGATGAGCATCACATATTTCACCTCTGCTCAAGCCTCCCTCCCTTCTCACTGCACTGATGAAGTATTAAAAGCTGTTTCAACTACTTTGCCATAGCCATGACTTCCTTCTTCCTTTGATTGCTTTCTCCAGAATCATCTCTTTCTCCATTCCTATTTATGCTTTTTCTATTAGCATAAAAATAAGATCTAGTTTACACATTTCTCTCCAGCTACTCCCATTTCTCTCCTCTCCTTCACAGGCATATTTCAGATGAGTTATTCCTACATTTCATTCCTCTGTACTCTTCAAACACCCCCAGCCCCATTTAGCTTCTACACCTGAATTACCATGGAAGTAGTTTTAGTTCAAGCTCAGTGATCTCCATTTTGACAAACCCAGTAGATGCCTCTGTCTTCATTGCAGTACATCCATCTTTCAGTAATACTCAACTAAGTTGACCCTCACTCATTCCAAAAAAGTCTTCCTTCTCTTGACTTCTGAAACACCACTCTTATCTGACCACTCCTTTTCAGTCATTTTTATTATTTTCTCTTCTTCAGCATGTTCTTTAGGTGTTGAGATTCCCAGAGCTGGTGTTTTTCCTCTCTCCATACCCCCTGGATGATGATAACCTATATTTCCACAGACTTCAATGTCATCCTTTTCTCTGTCTTTAGCACTCAAGGGTGTTGGTACTGACTGTCCAGCTGTTCAGGTGTTATCTCCACTTATTTGTCTCGCACCTTACCGTGTCCAAAAAGGAGCTCTAGAGACTATATTCCACCTTTTAAAACCCTACCCCACCTCACTGGGTCTTCATTCTAGTGTTTCACTACCATCCAACTGGTTGCCTGAGCTAGAAGCCATCCTTGAATTCTCTCCTTCTTCACTCCTAACACACAATCCCAGCTACACATAATCCAGCTTCACTTCCTGCACTTTTCCCAAAACATATCTAAAATCCATTCATGATTCTGTGCTTCTCTGTCACTACCTTATTCTGAGGCAGCTCATGCCTTATCTGCTCTTTTTTTCATACCTCCTTTTAGTTCATTCTCCACATAGCAACCAAAGTGATTTTCTTGAGACCCAGTTATATCATATTTCTGGCCTTCAATTATTTCTTATGTCTTAGGATAAAACCCAAGCTCCTGATTATGACTTCTAGGGTCCTATAGTATCTAGCCCAGGCTCCACTTCAGATCTTATCTTGTGCCACTCTTTTATTCCAGTCATGCTTTCAGTTTCAGCCACTTATCACCATCTTTACCAGGGCTCTACTCAATCCAGAATGCTCACCCTGGTTCTTCATTTGGGTGACTCATTCTCTTCTTTCAGAACTGAGCTTAAAGGTCATCTTAGTGGCATGTATCTGTTCATTCCATACTCCTAATTTATGTCTCCTCCCCTCTCCCCTTTGGCAACCATAAGTTTGTTTTCTGTGTCTGTGAGTCTGTTTCTGTTTTGTAAATAAAGAGATTTGTAATGTTTTTATCTTTCACATATAAATGATACAATATTTGTCTTTCTCTGTCTTATTTCACTCAGTATGATAATTTCTAGGTTAATCTATTTTGCTGTAGTACTTTTCTTTCTGTCACATCAGAGTTTGAAATTATTTTATTTTTTCTATTTACTTTTTTTTCTTAAATGCCTCCCCACTGGAAGACAAGCTTAATGATGTCAAGGCTCATAATTCATTTTTTGTGTCCCTGGTGCTTAGCATACTACCAGATATGTCGTAGGAACTCCTTATATTTGTTAAATATGAAAATACATCTTTATTACTTTCTACCACAGTTTATGTAATAAACCAAGACACAAATCAGTGGTTTGATGTAATTTGATCTTAACCGGTAGACCAGATTTCCCTAAACAATCTTTGCCTCCAGTTAGCCCGTTTTGTTTTTTATCTCATTTATTTTATTAAAGCATTTAAAATGAACTTTTCTTTGCCTTTCTACTTAGGGTATTCTGATAGAAAAGAGAAGATACAAAATTCAAGGTAAGAATCATGAGTAGGGTAGGAGAAGGTGGGGATTTTGGGCGACCCTTCAGCTGATTGAGCACCTACTCTACCCAGGCTCTAGGTGGCCATTGGTTACAGAAGTGAATGATAAGCTCAGCGTCTACTCTCAGAGCTTTTCATAACCCAGCCTGGTTCTCCTGAACTCTGATTGCCTGGTAGAATCACTAGGGCACTTAAACATATTTGTCTACCCCAGAGCAAATGAGTAGAATCTTTGGGGATGAGGTCTCATCATAGTGAAAAAGTGAAAGAGTTAGTTGCTCAGTTGTGTCCGACTCTTTGTGACCCCATGAACTGCAGCCCGCCAGGCTCTTCTGTCCATGGGATTCTCCAGGAAGGAATACTGGAGTGGGTGGCCATTCCCTTCTCCGGGGGATCTTTCTGACTCGGGTCTCTTGCATTGCAGGTGGATTCTTTACTATCTGAGCCACCAGGGAAGCCCTTATTCTTATAAAAAGTTTCTAGGTAATTGTAATGTACAAACAGAGTTGAAAACTGCTTGCCTGTCATATTGCAGAGTTAGTCTCCATTCCTAATTCCACTACACTACACACTCACAAAGCTTATATAACTTTTACTGGGTTTCTGTGATCTTTGGGACATGGGCAGAATGAAATATATTTTAAGAAAAAAATGATTCTGTCCACTGAATACTATCTGAACCACTAATAATTTTAGACTAAGTCTAGGTGGTGCTAGTGGTGAAGAACCTGCCTGCCAGTGCAGGAGACATAAGAGGTGCAGGTTCACTCTGTGGGTCGGGAAGATCCCCTGAAAGAGGGCATGGCAACCCACTCTTGCCTGGAGAATCCCATGGACAGAGAAGCCTGGAAAGCTACAGTCCCTAGGATCATAAAGAGTTGGACATGACTGAAGTGACTTAGCATTCACACACACTAGATGGTATAGTTATGAAGACAAAGTAGTCTGCAGTAAAAGAGTCAAATAATAGAACATCTAATCATCATGGCTCTATATGCTCTATAACCAGGATTTATTAGAGCTGAAACCTGAAACGTTGTAATATCAATAGGTAATATTTACATTTATGTGTACTACTAGTTGATTCTTTATGAAGTTATTGGGTTAATGTTTTATCTCTACCTATAAATGTAAACTCCATAGAAAATTAGAAACTTATCAGCCACATTAACAACTGTATCCCCTAGTGCACACCTGATTCTTAGTATATACTTCATAAATATTTGAGGATTGAATGAATAAATGTTCCTTACAGCAGCCCTGTGAGAGAAGAGTACTTATTCCCATTGTATAGGTGAGGACCCTAACACCATAAATTTACTAAAATACAGCCTCCAGGAGCTTTTTGTGTTTTGTTCACTGTTGTTTCTCTTGATGCATGGGCTCAGTGTGTAACACACTAAATAGTTCTTGAATGAATAAATGGAAAAGGCAAATCCGACTTAGCCTAGATCATATGGATGGTAAGCAACAGAGGTAGAATTCAAACTCAAGTCTCACTGGATCCATAACACATTCCTTTTCCTTTTTGGAATTGTTTAAACCCACATAATAATTGAAATAGCAGAACAATTAGAGCATGTTATTTGATATTTTGTCACATTTACTTTGTTTCTCTCTTTACGTATACAATTTTGGTTTTTTTCTGAACAATTTGTACAGGTGTTTCAGACGTCTTGACACTTCACATAAACACTTTAGTCTGCACTTGCTCAGTTCAGTTCAGTTGCTCAGTCGTGTCCGACTCTTTGCGACCCCATGAATCGCAGCACGCCAGGCCTCCCTGTCCATCACCAACTCCCGGAGTTCACTCAGACCCACGTTCATCAAGTTTGTGATGCCATCCAGCCATCTCATCCTGGGTCGTCCCCTTCTCCTTCTGCCCCCAATCCCTCCCAGCATCAGAGTCTTTTCCAATGAGTCAACTCTTCGTATGAGGTGGCCAAAGTACTGGAGTTTCAGCTTTAGCATCATTCCTTTGAAAGAAATCCCAGGGCTGATCTCCTTCAGAATGGACTGGTTGGATCTCCTTGCAATCCAAGGGACTCTCAAGAGTCTTCTCCAACACCACAGTTCAAAAGCATCAATTCTTCGGCGCTTAGCCTTCTTCACAGTCCAACTCTCACATCCGTACATGACCACAGGAAAAACCATACCAGTATATTCTCTTACATAACACACTTCCACTTTATACCTAAGAAATTTCAGATTAATTTAAATTCGTACAGAATATTCCCCAGATTACTTCATTGTTATTTTATGTTTTCCCTTCTTAGTCAGGACCTGATCAAGGATCGTATACTGCCTTGGTTGCTAACTCTTCAGCAAAGCACGTTCTCTCAATTACATGTTGTCCAGAAAATGCTTAACTCAACTGCTATACTTTATTTCCACAGCCTCATCACTTTGGCCAACCTTTCTCCTTCAGGGTTGGCAAATACAGCAGCAGAGGGGATGCACCCAGAGGAAAACATCTATATCATTGAGGAAAACGTATATGAAGTGGAGGATCCCTACGAGTATTACTGCTCCGTCAACAGTGGGCAACAATCCTAACAACCTCTGGGCTGCTGTCACCTTTCAACGCCACCAGATTCAACCACTTCATTTTGGGGCTTGGTGTTGTCTTCTTTGAAAACATGAGATGGCTCAGCTGACTGATTTGAGAAATTCTGTCCTTGGCCACCGAGCAGAGTTTTTCCATATTTTAAAGATAACTAGCTCACTCGAGGATTGAGCTGGGACCTGTATGGTAATACACAGGCACTACATTGCCTCTGCGTTCCATCCACCCAACTCAGAGACTGCTAATTGGGACATTAGAGCTCAAGTGGACTTTTATAGAGAGCAAGAATTCTTAATATGGGATCTCAGGAATTCTAGATATTCGATTACATGGTGTGTCCATGAAACTCCTAAAAATACAGGGGAAATTACGTGCGGAGATACATGTGTGTCTTTTTCAATCCAGGAAGTTTAAAGGGGTCACTGATTCTCAAAGAGCTCCGTGATACACAGAACAGGTTAGGAAACTACTGGGGTAGGACTAGATGGTCTTGATTCCCTAAAAGCCTCAAGGTTTATACTTCTTTGAATGTTGAGTCTGCAACAGTAAGTGCCAATGCCCAGCTCTCCTTGGCCTCAGTTAAGAAGATGGCCCAGCAAGGCCTGTGGTATGGCAGATGCTCCTGGAGAAAAGGGAAGTACACTCAGTGTGTATTGACCAGTTTTGCTTGGGGTGTACTCAAAGGGAAAGATCTCTAACCAACTTCCCCATTCATGGTGAGAAATGGAGCAGTGTTTTTCACAAAAGAAGCAGCAGTGACTGGGACACAAATTCTGTTCCCTGGTGGAAAGTAGGTGAAGGTCTCTAGCCGTCTTTATTTGTCAGAGTCAGATCCCTTCGTGCCTCGACAATGGTCCTTAAGCTTCAGTGCCAAGATAGTGGAGAGTAGGTCCATCTTGCCTGTTTTTTCCCTCCCCAGTTATGGCACAACTCTGACACATAAATAGAGATTTACTTAATGTCTTTGGAGTGAACAAATTAAACAAGCAGAAAGGTAAATTTCTGGAAAAACTTTTCCATTGGAGAGTTCAGATAGAGCTCTGTATCTTCACTTGTGTGGGACTCAAAAATACTCTTAAGCTCCTGTTTCTGGTCTTGTCCAGCTCTTAGTTTCTCAGCATCTTCTTCCAGCTCAGGCCCTGGAAGTCTATTACTCTCCTGTCTTCTTTCTCCTTTCTGCTGGATGAACCAACAGTAGAGCTGCCTGACATGGCCTTCTCCGGGTGATGGCTAAAGTGCTACTGGGTTGCATGCAGGAGTTGTTGGTCACCGAGGATGCAGGCAGCCCGTTTGTTACAGAGTTCAGGCTGCATCTAGACAGGATAGGGAAGCATTGGTTTTCTACTGGAGATTTGAAAGGGAGATCATTTTGCAGAGTTCCAGGCAGTGGCTTTTAAACTAGTTGAAAAATCTTAAGTGTTTTTAATTTATGAAATTCTGAAGGGAAGAGGTTTCAAAACATGTTTAAACCAGGTCAATGATTGCCCCACAAAAGGGATTCTTATCCTAAAAAAATCTTTAAACAAGGATATATATATAAGAACAACTATTGCAACAGTGTTTGTGAGAGACTTTTTCCATGAATTGGGGAATAGCTGGTTAGGTGGTATTGCTAACACACTGGAACAGCTAAAAAAATAAAATTAGGTGGTTTCATCATTGAGTTGTTTTGCTAGTTCAACAGATACTAAGTGCTTATCTTGTACCAGGTACTGTGGTGCTGGGATCACAGAGACCAAACAGACATATCCCTGACCTCATGGAACTTCTCACTGATCTGACAGGAAGAGGATTTCATTCATTGATTCAGTGAACATTTTTTGGCACCTACTTTGTGCCAAACAGTGTTTTAGTTCCTAGAAATATAGCAGTGAAGGAAACAGACAAAATCCCTAGTCTTAGAGAGCATGTGTTACTTTTCAAAGGAGAAATCTATGTTGCTAAAAAAAAAAAAAAAAAAAAACAGTTCTAGAATAGTAATATTTTCTTCTTTTACTGTAAAATATTCCAGAAGCATATTCTAAATATAGTTATTTCACAGGGACAAATAGTGAAAAGAGTTTCACTTTTTCCTTTTATGTGCTTCTATAACTTTTAATCATTCTTCCATATTTTTGTAATAAAAAAATTGATTTAAGTATGATCACAATGTTTTATTGTCCACCCTCCTCGTCATAGAGGGAAATGAAGACTTTGGATAAGTTCAGGGTCACAGCCAGTGGTAGTGTGTAGCATCACTCTAGATGTGTCAAGAGTGGTTCCAGCAGGGATTGGGACCCTGGTTTTCAGGGTAGGATCAACTCTGTATCAGTGATTTGTAATGAGGAAGATGGCAGAAAGATAACAAACTATCAAGGAACCCCCAAAGTGTCTGGGTGATGACAAGTGGTAACTTAATTAAAAACAACATAGAAAGATTGAATGTGTTAGAAGTGCCTTAGAAATTTTCCTAGATCTCTGCCATAGACACCCACAGGGCCCAAAGAGGCTCCCTGATTTTTTCAGACTGAAAATTTAAGATCTTGCCGTGTTTTATCTACCTATCACTTTTAGTGTTAGAATTCCCAAGGCAGAAATTCCAAGTGGTTTGACTTGTCATTCATTTATTTGGGAACATCCCCTTATGCTTATTTCCATTTAAATTTAATTTTCACATAAGTTTGCATTTTTTCTTAATACAAATTAATTTTGTCCCCAGATTTCTATTGAGAAAGTCTTTCCAGAGGTAAGTAGAGATACCCTAGGTCTGTAATTTTAAAGA
The DNA here is from genome assembly GCF_014754425.2 of Oryx dammah. Classification (NCBI taxonomy): domain Eukaryota; kingdom Metazoa; phylum Chordata; class Mammalia; order Artiodactyla; family Bovidae; genus Oryx; species Oryx dammah. The sequence goes on from NW_024070189.1 coordinate 41,526,216, forward strand.
TTTTCATCATTCTTTTCTGGAACTCAGCTGGAAAGGGGAAAAGGAGAGAGGCAGCTGGGACACTGGGTTGGAGAGTTCTCAAGCTTAAGGGAGCTCAGATTTTAGCCAGTTTTCAGTGGAAAAGCTGTGTAGCAGAGAATGCGTTAGAAATGTGACTTTCAAGATTCTAGATCCTCTACACCTTTTTTTCAGTTGTATTGCCTGTAATTATAAAGGTCACTCATTTACATAGTAGCAGTTTTCTTTCATAATTCTTAGTCAAGCTCCTTCTGCTTATGGTGTGACTCTTTTTCCAGAGAAAGTAGTGATATTTAAAAAGTTATTTAAGCTATGCAGGTGTGGTTGTGGTGGTAGAATGTCTGTTTAAATACCCACATTATTTTTAATATAATTGTTTTGTGGGTGGGTCACCTTTGGAAAATATTTTGTTACAGCTTTATAGTCTATACTTAACAAGATACCTTATGACAATCTGACGTGTTGTCTTTTGTAATGTCTACATTTCATGCCTTTTAAACCTACTTCATAAAATGAAAGTATTTTACACTCCAATGCAGTGTTTAAATTTATCTTCATTTGGCCAGTTCTGAAATAACCATATACCTATATATCTATATCAAATCTGTTTTAAATTTTGTTATCCAGTTTCACCTGCCATTCCTACTCATTTTCATGCTGAGTTTAGTTCTTGTTCTAGAAACGTTTAAGTATAAAGTAACACCTGTATAAATATAGGTGAAGGTTGTTATACTAATACTATTGATTTTTGATTCATTTTTTAAATCTCAAAGTTCACGATGAGATCTTAGCAAAAATCTTTTGACCTTAGTGTTCATTTAGTCTGAGGGCTGAAGCAAAGGAGCCGATGAGGGAGCAAGGAGCAAGTGAAGGGGCTTTGAAAACTTCTAGTTGCTCAGGCCTCAGTGAAGTCCTTGGAGAGGTGGCACCTTTCCTGTTCTCTGAGCAAGCCTCCTACTCCAGCAAAAATTCCTGGTACCTAAGCAGCAGCCTGGTACCTAATCACCAAGGGAGAAGGGAGTTTTCTGAACTGATGGAATTTCAGGTGGGAGCTAAGGAATATAATATTTAGTTATCCTAGCTGCCTTGTTTCAAGCAAAGCTGTTTACAAGGAACTGTGGGTAGGTGAGTTACTTTACAGTAAATACTTTGAGACTCCAAGTAAGAATCTCTAAGCAGAAGATACATCTTGTTAGAGTGCTTGTTTCACTCATTTTTTTTTTAGGTTTTTATTTTGAAATAATTTGAGATTTGCAGAAAAATTGCAATGATAGTACAGAGTTCCTGTATTCAGCAGATTTTTGCTTTTTGTTTTTTTGGTTACCAGCTTACATAACCATGGTACCATTTGTGAAAAGTAAGAAATTAAGACAGACACATAATATTAACTAAACTATAAAGTTTGCTTGGATTCCTACTGTGATTTTTAAAATTTTAAATTAAGTGTTTCTGAAAGTAATTAAAAGTGGAAATGCCTATTCCCTGTCCTCTCCATCAAAAATTTTCCCCAGTTCCACTCCCCAGGAACAGTCCTAGGTCAGCACTGTCCAGTAGAAATGCAGCGTTTTTTTTTCCCCCTTATGGTTTTTTTTTTTTTTTCCCCCCTTTATTATAGGTCTTCACAGTTCAGTGAGTATTTTCCATTTAGAGGACATCTCCATTTTGACTAGTTACTTTTTAAGTGCTCAATAGCCGCATGTGGATAGTGGCTCTAAATTTACCAAAGTTCTGGGCTATTCTCTTATTTTCTGTCTCTCTCTTTCACTCATACTCACAGTAACCTAATTTTTTCCATTACTTACAGAAGCTCATTCCCTGTGAGAATGGGACAGCAGCCTTTACTTAGACAGCTGTGTAGTATTACATAGAACAAATGTGCTTAATCTATTAAATCACTTCCGCACACATAGATGTTTAGTTTTTTTTTTTTTTTCTTCTGCATTTCAAATATACCAAAACCTGTGTGCATTTGTACACTTCCAACATTTATGATTGTGGACATGAAATTGTTGTGTCAAAGGATGTGATTGTATTTTAAGTATCATGACAGTAAAACAGTAGTATATTTTTAAAGAAATATACCATTCAGTATATTACTAAATGTATGTTTTTTTCTCAAGGCAGTCATTTTTGAAAGCAATTTATTTCAATAGTGTTCCTTTCACTCAAAATAATTCATTTTTGATTCTTGGCATTTGAAGTTTTGAAATTTTAAAATGTCAACATTCTTTAGCAACATAGCTAGTTACCAAACAGAGGGTTCGGTTGTCAGTGTGGTAAGTCCCAGTGCCCACTGCAAATGCAGTGCCTTGACAAAACTTTTGACGATGCTCAGCATACATTTTGAATAGCTTCTACTAGCACGGGAGTTCAACTGGTGGCCAAGTCTTGCAGGGGCTTGGTTTGGAAGAGTACTGAGTCCTTCAGAAAATTCCCTTAACCTTCTCTGATGAAAGCCCAGTGCTATCATGTTTTTTTGTTTTCTGATCCACCCATCTTCCCTAAAATGGATGCAGAGGAAATGACTTACAATCATGTGATAATGCAGCAAGGCACATAGCTAAAAGTGAAATTTTTATCCCCAAACAAATCTCTGATGTCAGTGTTTTTAAGTAGAAAACATTGTTTTGGTTTTGGGGAGGAAGAAAAAGGACGCATCATCTCATAATTTGGGGAGATGTTCTGTTTTACACTAGGCAGTGCCCTCTAGCTGTGTGAACAGGAGGTCACTTAGCTCACATTCCATTTTCTGACATCCTCTCACTCACAACTTCAAAAACTGGAACATCTATGGACATGGTATTATATGTAAGAGAGGTATATAAATTATATTGGGGCACAATGTAACGATGCCTTTATTTTAATTGAAGGACAGTTGATTTACAGTATTATGTTAGTTTCAGGTTTATAGCAAAGTGATTCACATGTGTGTGTGTGGATGTATTTCAGATTATTTTCCATTATAGTTTATTGCAAGATAATAAATATAGTTCCCTATAGTGTGAAATGTAAGTCACTGAGTCTTGTCTGCCTCTTTGCAGCTCCATGGACTGTGGCCTGACAGGCTCTTCTGTCCATGGGAAGAATACTGAGAGTGGGTAGCCATTCCCTTCTCCAGGGAATCTTCCCAAGGCAGGTATCTGCCCTGGCTCTCTTGCTTGCAGGCGAATTCTTTACCATCTGAGTTACCAGTTTCCTATACTATACAGTAAATCTTTGTTGCCTGTCTATTTTATGTATAGTAGTGTGTATCTGTTACACACACACACACACTACTATAAAAACAAAAGAGTCCAAAATGCAGTATTTGGATGCACTCTCAAGAACGATAGAATGATCTCTGTTTGTTTCCAAGTCAAACCATTCAATGTCACAATAATCCAAGCTTATGCCCCAACCAGTAATGCTGAAGAAGCTGAAGTTGAATGGTTCTATGAAGACCTACAAGACCTTTTAGTACTAACATCCCAAAAAGATGTCCTTTTCATTATAGGGGAATAGAATGCAAAAGTAGGAAGTCAGGAAACACCTGGAGTAACAGGCAAATTTGGCCTTGGAGTACGGAAAGAGGCAGGGCAAAGGCTAATAGAGTTTTGCCAAGAGAACACACTGGTCATAGCAAACACCATCTTCCAAGAACACAAGAGAAGACTCTACCCATGGACGTCACCAGATGGTCAACACTGAAATCAGATTGATTATATTCTTTGCAGCTGAAGATGGAGAAACTCTATACAGTCAGCAAAAACAAGACTGGGAGCTGACTGGCTCAGATCATGAACTCATTGTCAAATTCAGACGTAAATTGAAGAAAGTGAAGAGAACCACTAGATTATTCAAGTATGACCTAAATCAAATCCCTTATGATTATACAGTGGAAGTGAGAAATAGACTTAAGGGACTAGATCTGATAGAATGCTGATGAACTATGGATGGAGGTTCATGACATTGTACAGGAGACAGGGATCAAGACCATCCCCATGGAAAAGAAATGCAAAAAAGTAAAAAAGGTGTCTGAGGAGGCCTTACAAATAGCTGTGAAAAGAAGAGAAGCAAAAAGCAAAGGAGAAAAGGAAAGATATAAGCATCTGAATGCAGAGTTCCAAAGAATAGCAAGAAGATATAAGAAAGCCTTCTTCAGTGATCAATGCAAAGAAGTAGAGAAAAACAACAGAATGGGAAAGACTAGAGATCTCTTCCCGAGAAGGCAATGGCAACCCTCTCCAGTACTCTTGCCTGGAAAATCCAATGGATGGAGGAGCCTGGTGGGCTGCAGTCCATGTGGTCGCTAAGAGTTGGGCACAACTGAGCGACTTCACTTTCCCTTTTCACTTTCATGCATTGGATAAGAAAATGGCAACCCACTCCAGTGTTCTTGCCAGGAGAATCCCAGGGATGGGGGAGCCAGGTGGGCTGCCATCTATGGGGTCACACAGAGTCGGACAAGACTGAAGCGACTTAGCAGCAGTAGCAGCAGCAGAGATCTCTTCAAGAAAATCAGAGATACCAAGGGAACATTTCATGCAAAAATGGGCTCCATAAAGGACAGAAATAGTATGGACCTAACAGATGCAGAAGATATTAAGAAAAGGTGGCAAGAATACACAGAAGAACTGTACAAAAAAGAGCTTCACAACCAAGATAATCACGATGGTGTGATCACTCACCTAGATCCAGACATCCTGGAATGTGAAGTCAAGAGGGCCTTAGAAAGCATCACTATGAAAAAGCTAGTGGAGGTGATGGAATTCCAGTTGAGCTATTTCAAATACTGAAAGATGCTGTGAAAGTGCTGCACTCAATATGCCAGCAAATTTGGAAACCTCAGCAGTGGCCACAGGACTGGAAAAGGTCAGTTTTCATTCCAATCCCAAAGAAAGGCAATGCCAAAGAATGCTCAAACTACCTCACAATTGTACTCATCTCACACGCTAGTAAAGTAATGCTCAGAATTCTCCAAGCCAGGCTTCAGCAATACATGAACCATGAACTTCCAGATGTTCAAGCTGGTTTTAGAAATCCAAGCCAGGCTTCAGCAATACATGAACCGTGAACTTCCAGATGTTCAAGCTGGTTTTAGAAAAGGCAGAGGAACCAGAGATCAAATTGCCAACATCTGCTGGATCATCAAAAAAGCAAGAGAGTTCCAAAAAAACATCTATTTCTGCTTTATTAACTATGCCAAAGCCTTTGACTGTGTGGATCACAATAAACTGGAAAATTCTTCAAGAGACGGGTATACCAGACCACCTGACCTGCCTCTTGAGAAACCGCGATGCAGGTCAGGAAACAACAGTTAAAATTGGACATGGAACAACAGACTGGTTCCAAATAGGAAAAGGAGTACGTCAAGGCTGTATATTGTCAACCTGATTATTTAACTTATATGCAGAGTACCTCATGAGAAACGGTGGGCTGGAAGAAGCACAAGCTGGAATCAAGATTGCTGGGAGAAATCTCAATAACCTCAGATACTCAGATGACACCACCCTTATGGCAGAAAGTGAAGAGGAACTAAAAAGACTCTTGATGAAAGTGAAAGAGGAGAGTGAAAAAGTTGGCTTGAAGCTCAACATTCAGAACGCTAAGATCATGGCATCTGGTCCCGTCACTTCATGGGAAATAGATGGGGAAACAGTGGAAGCAGTGTCAGACTTTATTTTTTTGGACTCCAAAATCACTACAGATGACTGCAGCCATGAAATTAAAAGACGCTAACTTGTTGGAAGGAAAGTTATGACCAACCTAGATAGCATATTGAAAAGCAGAGACATTACTTTGCCAACAAAGGTCCGTCTAGTCAAGGCTGTGGTTTTTTGAGTGGTCATATATGGACGTGACAGTTGGACTGTAAAGAAGGCTGAGTGCCTAAGAATTGATGCTTTTGAACTGTGGTGTTGGAGAAGACTCTTGAGAGTCCCTTGGACTGCAAGGAGATCCAACCAGTCCATCCTAATGGAGATCAGTCGTAGGTGTTCATTGGAAGGACTAGTGCTGAAGCTGAAACTGCAATACTTTGGTTACCTCATGTGAAGAGTTGACTCATTGGAAAAGACCTTGATGCTGGGAGGGATTGGGGGCAGGAGGAGAAGGGGATGACAGAGAATGAGATGGCTGGATGGCATTACTGACTCGATGGACATGAGTTTGAGTGAACTCTAGGAGTTGGTGATGGACAGGGCAGCCTGGCATGCTGTGATTCATGGGGTCACAAAGAGTTGGACACAACTGAGCAACTGAACTGACTGAGTGAGTATCTGTTAACTGTATACTCATAGTTTATCTCCCACCTTCCCCTTTGGTAACCAGCAGCTTGTTTCCTATGATGACTTCATTCATACTGAAAGTGGTGGCTTGTTTTCCTGAACTTTCAAAGGTGGAGATTGTGGGTTTGCTTTATCTACTTAAAATGTTCCATTGCTTAGTATGGGATGCTTGATGAATATTTGGTGAAATAAATGCGAATTCCCTGGCAGTCCACTGCTTAGGACTCTGAGCTTTGATTGCAGAGGCTGTGGGTTTATATCCCTGGTTGGTGAACTAAGATCTCACAAGCTGAATGTTGCAAACAACAACAACAACAAAAACATTGGTGAAATACTGTTTGTTGAGGAAGAGGAACAGTGGAATAGGGGTAGGTGAACCTGGCTTTCACTTTTGCATTGGTCCCGAGTGACTTCTGTGGGTCCTCTCGTCTATTTCTTTCTGGTCCTCAGTTTATTCACATACGTATCAAGAGGATTGGCCCCAGGTAGTTAAAGTCCCTTCTTGTATAAACAGTCTCAAAGTTCATATGACTTTTCAGGCCTAAAGTCTGACCCTAAATCAAGACCTATACTGATACACCCGTGGTGGATTCATGTCAATGTATGGCAAAACCAATACAGAATTGTAAAGTAAAATAAAAAATAAATAAATTTTTAAAAAAATTAAAAAAAAAGACCTATACTGAATCTTTTAAAAACAGCATACCTCAGAAAGAATAAAATTCCTAGAATATTTATGTGGAAATTTATGTAGAAATACAAAAGACCCAAAAGGCCAAAACAATACTGAGAAAGAGAACAGAGGTGGAGAAATCCCACTCCCCAACTTCAGACTATATTACAAAAGCTACAGTAATCAAAACATTATGGTACTGGCTCAGTAGACACACAGATCAATGGAAGAGGATGGAGAATTCAGAATCATATACTTTTGGTCAATTAATCCATGACAAAAGAGGCAAGAATAGACAATGGAGAAAAGACAGTCTTCAAAAAATGGTGCTGGGAAAACTGGACAGCTACAGGTAGAAGAATGATAGCTCAGCTGGTAAAGAATCCGCCTGTAATGTGGGAGATCTGGGTTCGATCCCTGGGTTGGGAAGATCCCCTAGAGAAGGGAGAGGCTACCCACTCCAGTATTCTGGCCTGGAGAATTCCATGGACTATACAGTCTATGGGATCGCAAAGAGTTGGACACGACTGAGCGACTTTCACTCACTCACTCACTCAATATCACATACAAAAATGGGTTAAAGACATACATAGACCAGAAACCATAGAACTGCCAGAGGAAAACATGGGCAGAGCACTCTTTGATATAAAAAGTAGCAGTGTTCCTGGTCAAGAACCATGACCACCTGGAACAGCTGAGTGACGACTGAGGCAGCAAGACAGTCTTCGAGAACTTCCTGATGTGGCTTCTGGCCATCCAGGGCATGCTACAGAAGTTCATGGATGCCCTGTTCCAAACCATCTTCAGCATCACTGGGGCTCAGCCCTGCTGCTGGCCATCGAGTACATGTTTGATTTCCTGGACGAGCAGGCTGCTCGGCACCAGATACATGATGCAGATATGCATCACACCTGGAAGAAAAACTGCCTGCTCCTGTGCCCCTGGTTGAACATGATCAAGAACTGACAGGTCCTATTCAACATCTACGAGAGCAGCAGCACTGACGCCTGCCTGTCAGTGGTGGCCTAGGCCTTCACGGACTCCTGGTCCACAACTGAGCACAAGCTGGGCAAGGACTTTTCCTCCCAGAAGCTGCTCTACACCAAGGACATCCTTAGCTACTAGAGCTAGGTGGAGATTTACTATGCCTACATCACCAAGATGGCCTGCCATCAGCTACCAGGACACAGTGCATATCTCACCTTGGACCTGAGTCAATTCAATAGCGTGAGTGTCCTGCATGAGATCAACTCTTACATCACCAAGTACAAGGGCGAGACCCTGACACAGCCCTGGAGAAGGATAAGCAGACCTGGTGGCAGCTGCTGTGGAGCAAGCTGGAGTAAGTAGTAGACACTGTACCCCTGAGTAGCTGAGTCATTGGCCTATGACCATCTGACCAGGGGGACTTGAGTGAATTTGGGGCTAGCGCTTATCTAGCAGCCAGAGCTGGGAGATCTGTAGAAGAGTCCTGGTCCCAACTGTGCCAGGTGCCCTGTGCTGGGGGCCATGTGTCCAGTCCTGGTCCCCTTGGCACTAATCCTGTTGGAGCCTGCCAGGGTCCCAGTTCTTAATTGGTGTGGATGAGATGATGCCTGAAGCACCCTCCATGCCCAGAATTGCTTGCCATGGGGTTGGGGAAACCAGGTGTGACCAGGGGCCTTCTTGGGACAATAAGGTGTCTTCCCTGGTGGCTTAGATGGTAAAGCGTCTGTCTACAATGCAGGAGAACTGGGTTTGATCCTTGGGTTGGGAAGATCCCCTGGAGGAGGAAATGGCAATCCACTCCAGTACTATTGTCTGGAAAATCGCATGGACAGAGGAGCCTCATAGGCTACATTCCATGGGGTCACAAAGATCGGACACGACTGAGTGACTTCACCTCACTTAAGGCTCTGGAGGTGAGGCTGGACCTTCTGGGAGGGAGAGACCAGGTTGCCAATGCCAGGGCTAGGCCCACGGACTTGGAGGGTTCAGCTGTGCATGGCTTCCTGGGCAGAGTCTGAGGACGGGGGCCACGCTGGTGGCCCAGGTGGGGAGAGTGAATGCCCAGGGCTCATGATGAGCTAAAGTCTGTCTGGGCCATCACCCCCCACCTGCTATGTTTCAGCACGCCTATGCTCACTTCTACACACCCACAACCATCCTCTTGATTCAACACATGCTGTCCACGGCTGAAGTTGGAGTGACACATCGACCTCACACAGAGAGAGGCCCGGGGTGCATCCTATGGACGGGTTGCAGGATGGCTCCACCCAGGGCCCAAGTGACTTCCTGTTCTGTCCTCAGGGCTGTGCCTCTGGGAGCTATTGGGGCCTGGGCCTCCTGGTCATGAGTGTAAGTTTATCTCATTTATTCCCCCTCACCATCCCCCACCAGCCCTGCCTCAGGCTGACCTCTCAGCTGTAAAGGTCCCAGGAGTAGTCATGACCACCCTGCTCCCCATTCCCTGACCCACCACCAACCTTTCAGAGGCTTCAGTTTGGCTCCCCAACAGCATGCTGGCCCCTTGCATCAAGGGAACATCTGGGGGCCATTGCTCATTTTTTAGGGAAACAATGGACTCCTGCTTAGTTTGCTCAGGCAGCTGGGAGTGTCGAGATCTCAAGTCACACCCAATGGTCTGGTTGGCAACAGGATGCAGTGACCAGAGGGTCGGGAGGTTGGGTCTTCCCATGTTGCAGTCAGCAAGGAAGAGAATACATGTCGAATTAGAAAACCTGTATATTAAAAAAAAAAAAAAAAAAGTAGCTATGTTTTCTTGCATCTGCTCCTTTTAAAGCAAGAGAAACAAAAACAAAAATAAATGGGAACTAATTAAAATTAAAAGCTTTTGCACAACAAAGGAAACCATCACAAAACCAAAAGGCATCATAATGAGAGGTAGAAATTATTTGCAAATGATATGACTAATAAAGGGCTAATATCCAAAATATATAAAAAGTTCATACAACTCAACATCAAAAGAACAACCATGTTACAAGATGGACAGAAGACCTGAGTAGACATTTTTCCAAAGGGGTCATGCAGATGGCCAACAGGCACATTTGACATTGCTTCTCTTCAGGGAAATGCAAATCAAATGTCAAAATCACAATGAGGTATCACCTGACACCTGTCAGAATGGCTTTCATAAAAAAGAACATAAAACCAAATGTTGGCAAGGATATGGAGAAAAGAGAACCCTTGTACACTGTTGGTGGGAATGTAAATTAGTGCAGCCTTAGTGGAAAACAGTATGGAGGTTCATAAGAAAACTAAAAATGGGACTATGGTATGACCTAGCAATTCCACTCCTGGTTATATATCCCCCCCCATGAAAAAGGAATAATTCAAAAAGATATATGCACCCCAATATTCATAGCGCCCATATTTACAGTTGCCAAGATAGGAAATCAACCTAATTGCCCATAAACATGAATGGATAAAGAAGTTACAATGTGTGTATATACACGCACAGTTTTGCCATTTGCAACAGCTTGGGTGGATTTGGAGGGTATAATCCCAAAGAAAGGCAATGCCAAAGAATGCTCAAACTACCACACAATTGCACTCATCTCACATATTAGTAAAGTAATGCTCAAAATTCTCCAAGTCAGGATTCAGCAATATGTGAACCGTGAACTTCCAGATGTTCAAGCTGGTTTTAGAAAAGGCAGAGGAACCAGAGATCAAATTGCCAACGTCTGCTGGATCATTGAAAAAGCAAGAGAGTTCCAGAAAAACATCTATTTCTGCCTTATTGACTGTGCCAAAGCCTTTGACTGTGTGGGTCACAATAAACTGTGGAAAATTCTGAAAGAGATGGGAATACCAGACCACCTGACCAGCTTCTTGCAAAACCTATATGCAGGTCAGGAAGCAACAGTTAGAACTGGACATGGAACAACAGACTGGTTCCAAATAGGAAAAGGAGTACATCAAGGCTGTATATTGTCACCCTGCTTATTTAACTTTTATGCAGAGTACATCATGAGAAATGCTGGACTGGAAGAAGCACAAGCTGGAATCGAGATTGCTGGGAGAAATATCAATAACCTCAGATACTTAGATGACACCACCTTTATGGCAGAAAGTGAAAAGGAACTAAAAAGCTCTTTATGAAAGTGAAAGAGGAGAGTGAAAAAGTTGGCTTAAAGCTCAACATTCAGAAAATGAAGATCATGGCATCTGGTTCCATCACTTCATGGGAAATAGATTGGGAAAAGTGGAAACATTTTCAGACTTTATTTTTTTGGGCTCCAAAATCACTGCAGATGGTGATTGCAGCTATGAAATTAAAAGACGCTGACTCCTTGGAAGAAAAGTTATGAGCAACCTAGATAGCATATTGAGAAGCAGAGACATTACTTTGCCAACAAAGATCTGTCTAGTCAAGGCTATGGTTTTTCCAGTGGTCATGTATGGATGTGAGAGTTGGACTGTGAAGAAAGCTGAGCGCCAAAGAATTGATGCTTTTGAATTGTGGTGTTGGAGAAGACTCTTGAGAGTCCCTTGGACTGCAAGGAGATCCAACCAGTCCATTCTAAAGGAGATCAGCCTTGGGTGTTCTTTGGGAGGAATGATGCTAAAGCTGAAATTCCAGTACTTTGGCCACCTCATGTGAAGAGTTGACTCATTGGAAAAAAATCTGAAGCTGGGAGGGATTGGGGCAGGAGGTAAGGGGACAACAGAGGATGAGATGGCTGGATGGCATCACCAACTCAATGGACATGAGTTAGGGTGAACTCCGGGAGTTGGTGGTAGACAGGAAGGCCTGGTGTGCTGCAATTCAACGCAAAGAGTCGGACACGACTGAGTGACTGAAGTGAACTGAACTTATTCCTAGAATGTCAGCGTTCACTCTTGCCATCTCCTGTTTGACATCTTCGGATTTGCTTTGATTCATGGACCTAACATTCCAGGTTCCTATGCAATATCGCTCTTTACAGCATTGAACCTTGCTTCTATCACCAGTCACATCCACAACTAGGCTTATATCCTATGTTAAACTGCATGTGAAAGGCTTCCCAGGTGGCTCAGAGGTTAAAGTGTCTGCCTGCAATGCGGGTGACCTGGGTTCAATTCCTGGGTCAGGAAGATCCCCTGGAGAAGGAAATGACAACCCACTGCAGTATTCTTGCCTGGAGAATCCCAAAGATGGAGAAGACTGCTGGGCTACCATCAGGGGTGTTCACAAAAAGTCGGATATGACTGAGGGACTTCATTTTCACTTCAAACTACATGGGAAGCATTTCAAATGGATGGTTATAAACATCCTTAGGCTCTATTGTATGGGGGTGGGCCAGAAATGTTTTAGATACTCTGGAAATTATTGGAATTCCTAAGAATCTGGTATGTCATAATAAAATGTTATTAGTCTTAATTCTGATTATTTTAAAATGTTCTGTCACAGCAGTAAAGAAGTTTCTTTTTTAATTGCATCACAATCGGATCTTTAACCATGTATTTAAAAATCTTTGTTGTTCATTGACAGTTATTGTTTGATCCTGATGCCTTTGCAAAAATGCTTCATTTTCAAGAAAATTCACAGAAAGGATTTTTGACAAGTGCAGGCTTTTAAAAGCTTTATAAAACTGTTAACAAAAGATCAAGAATTAGTTATGTAGGACTGAGTGAACTGATTAACATGGTTATAGATTTTATGGGTTTTTTTGGTCTGAAATATTACTCTTTTTAATCTGTTTTCCAGATATAAGGAAACCTTTCCCCTTAAACTAATTATGACTTACAGCAATTTGGTTGTGATACCTTTGTAAGCAAAATTGAAACATGTCTCTTTTCTTTCTACCTGATCTCTCTAAAATTGTAAACCCTTAGGTTGCTAGCAGACTTATGAAGTAAATAAGAAAGTCCACCTTCTGACAGATGCAGCAATCTGAAGACACTTTGGAACTCTGAGAAGAGAGAAATTCAGATCTTTAGGTATCACAGGTGGGATCTGATGGCATGCCCTTGGGATGACTTTTCTCGCCTTGAGAAAGAAGCCTTTTAAAAATTCAATCTGAGATTCTTTATAAAAAGTTCCACCTAAACCAATTTTTAAAAGGATCGTATGATCAATTACACTTATGTAAGTAATCAGGCCAAGTTTACTGAAAGCAGACTTAGTTTAGCCAACAAATTACTCTTAATTTAATTATATTTGATAGAAGTCAGAATAATTTTAGAGAGAAATCACACATATAGTTATTAAATTCTAGTATTGTTAATTTAGGTCTGTATTTACTGCCCAAG
>NW_024070189.1:41564409-41589493 GCF_014754425.2 Oryx dammah
CTGGTTTAATACTTCAATTTGATGTGTGGTATTTGTCTTGTTAGATTTTAAATTTTTTGTGTTCTATTGCACGAGTGTCTTGAAAGAGACCAGTGTGAGATTTTTGAAACCAAAAGTTGTGACTTTCTACCTCCTTATTAAAAACAATTTCCTGCAACCTCATATTGACAATTCAGGAAGCTTCTATTCATTTCATAGGATGTTTGAATGGGGCTCTGAGAAATGCAAATACTCAGGCTTGAATGAACATAAACAAATATGCTGCTCATACTTGAGAAGTGATCTTCTTTTTTCTTACTCATGTTATTCTTTCTACAGTATGATTCCATTGAAAGATTCTCGCATTGGAGCTTTGAAAAATGCAGCTCTGAAGCCTATCCAAGAAGAAGATAATGTGTACATTATAGATGACTATCACTAGGTCCTGGATCCAGATTCTAAGGTGTTATGGTCTTGACTGTAGAAGACAGTGACCAAATACCGTGTCAGAGTCCTGTCTATCAGCTGCTGAATTTTTCAGTCAGTTTCCCATGGCATTCCTATGAGTCAGGGACACTGGGTAGAGTGATGCTAGGTCGACAGTGAAAAGTCAACCTCTGTCACAGAGTCCTAATTTTTTATACTAAATTGGCTCAAACTTTCTGATCATTGCAGAGGTCTCTTCAAAACATGAAACATACTTCTTAGAATTGTACATTCTCTTTAGACCTCATGAATCCTGTTTTCCATCAAGAATTCTCATTGGGAAGATAGAAAAAAACACTTCTACCTCAGTTACCAAGGCTGTCAAGAATACCTGAATACAACTTAGAATCAGGACATCTAGTCTGGGACTTAGAGGACATAACATGCAAGCATTTCATGATTGTGTCCCCCCCCCCTTTTTTTTTAAATCAAGTGACTCCAAATGTGATATGGCTTAGGGTCCCCAAAGTTTCAAATCATGTGTGCACAGGTTTTTATTTACCTGATAGAAAAATGGAGGTGAGTGTGATTTTTCCATTATAGACAAATTTATTTTCTCAGGGTTCTGGAAATACAAGGCATTAAATGCTTTCTTTGGGAGGAGGATGGTATTTTAGCAGTTAGAAGAAGCAATGGTATTGAGTAGACCATGAAGACACCAGGAGAAGAAAATCAATAGCCATATAATTTATGACATTTTTGCTACATCAGTGCCACAGTTCTAGGTGTTTATGTTGACAACTGGCAGGCTCTGATTTTTAGAACGAGGCAGGGCAGAAATAAATACAAGGAAAAAAGAGGGAAAGAGTAGCAAAAGAGGCTTTCTGTTTTAGAAAAAAGAGTTTGCAAATATAATAGTATTTTTTGAGAGTGTTACCAATTTCTACAAAATGCTAAATTGTCCTCAAAACCACTTTGATTTTTAAAATTGTTTTGGAAAGATAAAAGGTCTTTTTCATCTTGAATCAATACCTGTGTTATATTTCTTTTCACAACTCAGTTAAATGTTGGTTTTCCCAGAAGAATTAGACAAAGGCTAACTGTAAGTATAATTTTAATCATTTAGAAGCATTTCTACATGAACAGTTAAAAGACTGGAGATTAATTTCACTTTGAGTAAACCCTGAAATAACTCATGCTTGAGTAATTTGGGGGACATTCAAAGCTACTCAACCAATGTGGTCCATGAGGGCTGGATGCTTGTTTTTTTTTTTTTTAATATAAATTTATTTATTTTAATTGGAGGCTAATTACTTCACAATATTGTAGTGGTTTTGCTATACATTGACATGAATCTGCCATGGGTATACATGTGTTCCCCATTCTGAACCCCCCTCCCACCTTCCTTCCCATCCCATCCTTCTGGGTCATCCCAGTGCACCAGCCCTGAGCATCCTGTATCATACATTGAACCTGGACTGGTGATTCATTTCACATATGATAATATACATGGTTCAATGCCATTCTCCCAAATCATCCCACCCTTGCCCTCTACCACAGAGTCCAAAAGACTGTTCTATACATCTGTGTCTCTTTTGCTCTCTCGCATACAGGGTCATTGTTACCATCTTTCTAAATTCCTTATATATGCGTTAGTATACTATATTGGTGTTTTTCTTTCTGGCTTACTTCACTCTGTATAATAGGCTCCAGTTTCATCCACCCAATCAGAACTGATTCCAATGTACTTTTTTAATGGCTGAGTAATACTCCATTGTGTATATGTGCCACAGCTTTCTTATCCATTCATCTGCTGATGGACATTGAGGTTTATTCCTTGTCCTGGCAATTATAAACATTGCTGTGATGAACACTGGGGTACATGTGTCTCTTTCAATTCTTGTTTCCTCAGTGTGAATGCCCAGCAGTGGGACTGCTGATCATATGGCAATTTCCAGCTTTGTATTTCCAGTTTTTAAAGGAATCTCCACACTGTTCTCCATAGTGGCTATACTAGTTTGCATTCCCACCAACAGTGTAAGTGGGTTCCCTTTTCTCCACACCCTCTCCAGCATTTATTGCTTGTAGACTTTTGGATAGCAGCCATTCTGACTGGCATGAAATGGTACCTCATTGTGGTTTTGATTTCCATTTCTCTGATAATGAGTGATGTTGGGCATCTTTTCATGTGTTTGTTAGCCATCTGTATGTCTTCTTTGGAGAAATGTCTGTTTAGTTCTTTGGCCCATTTTTTGATTCAGCTCAGTTCAGTTCAGTCGCTCAGTTGTGTCCGACTCTTTGTGATCCCATGAATCACAGTACGCCAGGCCTCCCTGTCCATCACCTGCCAGGAGCCAGCGTGAGGAATTCCACGCGTGACAAGGTCATGCGGCAAGAGCTCTGATGGCAAGGCTAATCAGACCTCAGGTTTTCCCCCTGGAATTTCCTGAGCATCCACCCCCCAAAAAATAAGAATCTGCCTGCTTTTCCACTCTTCTGATATTCTCTGGAAAAAAGTCAATTCAGGGCTTTAGTCTTCTGCATTTGAAAGGGATGTTTCAGTTAAACCCCCCTCTGATAGCTCTCTAGCTTGCCTAACAGGTTCCCCAGACCTCTTACAAGTTCATGAATTGCTTACAGCCCCCCAACCGTGAGAGGCACAAAGCTTAAAAGCATCTTAGCCTTTTCTAAAGAGTTAAAACTTATATTGGTAGAGGGTTTTCACTGTTGACTCAATGATTGCTGCCATACCTCCATATTCTTTATCTTTTAGGCACCTGGGAGGATGTTAATCAATGTAAACGGGATATGGAAAAAGATATATAGTAGTTCTGATGTTAGCAACACTAGACTTTTGAGTTAATTACTTTTCTTTGTTATATATCACTGCACTCCTCTTGTGTCCTTGCTATGTAAGAATGTAACTTTATTTAGTGCTTTCTGAGAGTGGCACCAGACTTTGGGAAGATCAACACAAATAAGTCTTCTGGTTGACAAACCCTTATCAGAAAAAAGGCTGTAAAATGTTAATTGGCCCCTTTTGCTGGAAGATGATGTAAATTACCTAAGACTTGTGTATACAATTAGGTATGCAGAGAGAAAAGCCTGGTTTTGATAAGAGTCTGGACTGCTAACGCTGCATAACTTTATTACCCATTGATCTCCATGTTTTATCATAAGTATAAAAGGCCTTCTGAACAATAAAGGACTGGACCAGTTTCTCGGACTAGTCTCTTGGCCTGGTTTCTTGGGAATCTGGCTCCCCCCATGTCTCTCTCTCTTTCCTCTTTTCACTTTCCCTCCTTCTGCCTTTTGCCTTAATTTCAGGCTGAATTTCCATCTGGGGTGCAGAGGCTCGCCAAGTCTACTTACTTGCCCTGGCTGTTAAGACCCGCGCGAAAGGGAGCCTAAGGCGAGGCACCCTTAGATATTCAAGCGAGCGCCGGTGGCCCAACGTAGATGGTGCAAATTCCTTGTCTGGAATATTATTGGTCTTCCACGTAATCCAAGCTATTCAGCCCTCTTCCTCCACTTAATCTTCCTACTACACTATTTCTTCCTAATCTAATCTTATATTAATAAATAAGTCTTTCCTCGCCGACTCCGTCCACGCTTCGAATTCCCTGGATCCACCGGGGCTGGACCCCAGAAATCACCAACTCCCGGAGTTCACTCAGACTCACGTCCATTGAGTCAGTGATGCCATCCAGCCATCTCATCCTGGGTCGTCCCCTTCTCCTCCTGCCCCCAATCCCTCCCAGCATGAAGGTCTTTTCCAATGCATCAACTCTATGAGATGGCCAAAGCACTGGGGCTTCAGCTTTAGCATCATTCCTTCCAAAGAAATCTCAGGGCTGATCTCCTTCAGAATGGATTGGTTGGATCTCCTTGCAGTCCAAGGGGCTCTCAAGAGTCTTCTCCGACACCACAGTTCAAAAGCATCAATTCTTTGGCACTCAGCTTTCTTCACAGTCCAACTCTCACATCCACACATGACCAAAGGAAAAACCATAGCCTTGACTAGACGGACCTTAGTCGGCAAAGTAATGTCTCTGCTTTTTAATATGCTATCTAGGTTGGTCATAACTTTTCTTCCAAGGAGTAAGCATCTTAATTTCATGGCTGCAGTCACCATCTGCAGTGATTTTGGAGCCCCCCCAAAATAAAGTCTGACACTGTTTCCACTGTCTCCCCATCTATCTGCCATGAAGTGATGGGACTGGATGCCATGATCTTCGTTTTTTGAATGTTGAGCTTTAAGCCAACTTTTTCACTCTCCACTTTCACTTTCATCAAGAGGCTTTTTGGTCATTTATATTCCTGGAATTGAGCTGCAGGAGTTGCTTATATATTTTTGAGATTAATTATTTGTCAGTTGCTTTGTTATTATTTTCTCAAATTCTGAAGGCTGTCTTTTCACCTTGCTTATAGTTTCCTTTGTTGTGCAAAAGCTTTTTATTTTAATTAAGTCCAATTTGTTTATTTTTGCTTTTATTTCCAATACTCTGGGAGTGGGTCATATAGGATCCTGCTGTGATTTATGTCAGAGAGTGTTTTGCCTATGTTTTCCTTTAGGAGTTTTATAGTTTCTGGTCTTACGTTTAGATATTTAATCCATTTTGAGTTTATTTTTATGTATGGTGTTAGAAACTGTTCTAGTT
Organism: Oryx dammah; assembly: GCF_014754425.2. NCBI lineage: Eukaryota > Metazoa > Chordata > Mammalia > Artiodactyla > Bovidae > Oryx > Oryx dammah. The sequence goes on from NW_024070189.1 coordinate 41,569,476, forward strand.
TCATTCTTTTACAAGTGGTTGACCAGTTTTGCCAGCACCACTTGTTAAAGAGATTATCTTTTCTCCACTGTATATTCTTGCCTCCTTTGTCAAAGACAAGGTGTCCATCGGTGTGTGGATTTATCTCTGGGCTTTCCATTTTGTTCCATTGATCTATATTTCTGTCTTTATGCCAGTACCATACTGTCTTGATGACTGTAGCTTTGTAGTAGAGCCTGAAGTCAGGCAGGTTGATTCCTCCAGTTCCATTTTTGTTTCTCAAGATTGCTTTGGCTCTTCAAGGTTTTTTGTATTTCCAAACAAACTGTGAAATTATTTGTTCTAGTTCTATGAAAAGTACCATTGGTAGCTTGATCGGGATTGTGTTGAATCTATAGATTGCTTTGGGTAGTATACTCATTTTCACTATATTGATTCTTTTGATCCATTAACATGGTATATTTCTCCATCTATTTGTGTCCTCTTTGATTTCTTTTGTCAGTGTTTTATAGTTTTCTGTATGTAGGTCTTTTGTTTTTTTAGGTAGATATATTCCTAAGTATTTATTCTTTCCATTGCAATGGTGAATGGAATTGTTTCCTTAATTTCTCTTTCTGTTTTTTCATTGTTAGTGTATAGGAATGCAAGGGATTTCTGTGTGTTGATTTTATATCCTGAAATTACTATATTCATTGATTAGCTCTAGTAATTTTTGGTGGAGTCTTTAGGGTTTTCTAAGTAGAGGATCATGTCATCTGCAACCAGTGAGAGTTTTACTTCTTCTTTTCCAATTTGGATTCCTTTTATTTTTTTTCTGCTCTGATTGCTGTGGCCAAAACTTCCAAAACTATGTTAAATAGTAGTGGTGAGAGTGGGCATCCTTGTCTTGTTCCTGACTTTAGGGGAAATGCTTTCAATTTTTCACCATTGAGGATAGTGTTTGCTGTGGGGTTGTCATATATAGATTTTATTATGTTGAGGTATGTTCCTTCTATTCCTGCTTTCTGGAGGTTTTTTTTTTTTTTTTTTAAATCATAAATGGATGTTGAATTTTCTCAAAGGCTTTCTCTGCATCTATTGAGATAATCATATGATTTTTTATCTTTCAATTTGTTAATGTGGTGTATTATGTTGATTGATTTGTGGATATTGAAGAATCCTTGCATCCTTGGGATAAAGCCCACTTGGTCATGATGTATGATCTTTTTAATATGTTGTAGGATTCTGTTTGCTAGAATTTTTTTAAAGGATTTTTACATCTATGTTCATCAGTGATGTTGGCCTGTAGTTTTCTTTTTTTGTGGCATCTTTGTCTGGTTTTGGTATTAGGGTGATGGTGACCTCATAGAATGAGTTTGGAAGTTTACCTTCCTCTGCAATTTTCTGGAAGAGTTTGAGTGGAATAGGTGTTAGCTCTTCTCTAAATTTTTGGTAGAATTCAGCTGTGAGGCCTTCTGGCCCTCGGTTTTTGTTTGCTGGAAGATTTCTGATTACAGTTTCAATTTCCGTGCTTGTGATGGGTCTATTAAGATTTTCTATTTCTTCCTGGTTCAGTTTTGGAAAGTTGTACTTTTCTAAAATTTGTCCACTTCTTCCAAGTTGTCCATTTTATTGGCATATAGTTGCTAATAGTAGTCTCTTATGATCCTTTGTATTTCTGTGTTGTCTGTTTTGATCTCCCCATTTCCATTTCTAATTTTGTTGATTTGATTCTTCTGCCTTTGTTTCCTGATTAGTCTAGCTAATGGTTTGTCAATTTTATTTATTTTCTCAAAGAATCAGCTTTTGGCTTTGTTGATTTTTGCTATGGTTTCTTTTGTTTCTTTTGCATTTATTTCTGCCCTAATTTTTAAGATTTCTTTCCTTCTACTAACCCTGGGGTTCTTCATTTCTTCCTTTTCTAGTTGCTTTAGGTGTAGAGTTATGTTATTTATTTGACTTTTTTCTTGTTCCTTGAGGTAAGCCTGTATTGCTATGAACCTTCCCCTTAGCGCTGCTTTTACAGTGTCCCATAGGTTTTGCGTTGTTGTTTTTTCATTTTTATTTATTTCTATGTATATTTTTATTTCTTCTATGATTTGCTCATTATTCAGCAGTGTGTTGTTCAGCCTCCATATGTTGGAATTTTTACTAGTTTTTCTCCTGTAATTGACATCTAATCTTAGTGCATTGTGGTCAGAAAAGATGCTTGAAATAGTTTAAATTTTTTTGAATTTACCTAGGCTAGACTTATAGCCCAGGATATGATCTATCCTGGAGAGGGTTCCATGTGCACTTGAGAAAAGGGTGAAATTCATTGTTTTGCAGTGAAATGTCTTATGGATATCAGTTAGGTCTATCTTGTGCATTCTATCATTTAAAGTTTGTGTTTCCTTGGTTAATTTTCTGTTTAGTTGATCTATCCATAGGTATGAGTGGGGTGTTAAAGTCTCCCACTATTATTGTGCTACTGTTAAATTCCCCTTTCATACTTGTTAGAATTTGTCTTACAAAATGCGGTGCTCCTATGTTGGGTGCATATATATTTATAATTGTTATATCTTCTTGAATTGATCTTTTGATCATTATGAAGTGTCCTTCTTTGTCTCTTTTCACAGCCTTTGTTTTAAAGTCTGTTTTATCTGGTATGAGTATTGCTACTCCTGCTTTCTTTTGGTCTCTGTTTGCATGGACTATCTTTTTCCAGCTCTTCACTTTCAGCCTGTATGTGTCCCTTATTTTGAGGTGGGTCTCTTGTAGACAACATATATAGGGGTCTTGTTTTTGTATCCATTCAGCCAGTCTTTGTCTTTTGGTTGGGGCATTCAACCCATTTACATTTAAGGTAATTATTGATAAGTATGACCCCAATGCCATTTACTTTGTTGTTTTGGGTTTGAATTTATACACCCTTCCTGTGTTTCCTGTCTAGAGAAGATCCTTTAGCATTTGTTGGAGAGCTGGTTTGGTGGTGCTGAATTCTCTCAGCTTTTGCTTGTCTGTAAAGCTTTTGATTTCTCCTTCATATTTGAATGAGATCCTTGCTGGGTACAGTAATGTGGGCTGTAGGTTTTTCTTTTTCATCAATATAAGTATGTCCTGCCATTCCCTTCTGGCCTGAAGAGTTTGTACTGAAAGATCAACTGTTATCCTTACAGGAATCCTCTTTTGTGTTATTTGTTGTTTTTCCCTTGCTGCTTTTAATATATGTTCCCTTTGTTTGATCTTTGTTAATTTGAATAATATGTGTTGGAGTGTTTCACCTTGGGTTTATCCTGTTTGGGACTCTCTGGGTTTCTTGGACTTGGATAACTATTTCCTTCCCCATTTTAGGAAAGTTTTCAACTATTATCTCCTGAAGTATTTTCTCATGGTCTTTCTTTTTGTCTTCTTCTTCTGGGACTCCTATGATTCAAATGTTGGGGCATTTAACATTGTCCCAGAGGTCTCTGAGTTTTTCGTCATTTCTTTTAATTCTTTTTTCCTTTCTGTTTCACTTAACTTCTAACATTCTATCTTCTACCTCACTTATCCTATCCTCTGCCTGCATTATTCCACTGTTGATTCCCGCCAGAGGGCTTTTGATCTCATTTATTGCATTATTCATTATATATTGACTCTTTTATTTCTTCCAAGTCCTTGTTAAACATTTCTTGCATCTTCTGAATCCTTGTCTCCAGGCTATTTATCTGTGACTCCATTTTGTTTTCAAGATTTTGGATCATTTTCACTATCATTATTTGGAATTCTATATCAGGTTAACTGATTAACACCCATTAACTCTAACTAACCCATTAACTCTTCTTCTTTTGTTTAGTTTGATGGGCATTTATCCTGTTCCTTTACCTACTGAGTATTTCTCTGCCTTTTCACCTTGTTTATATTGCTGTGTTTGGGGAGGCCTTTCCATATTCTGGCAGTTTGTGGTTCTTCTTCATTGTGGAAGTTCCTTGCTGCGGGTGGGGTTTGATGGGTGGCTTGTCAAGGTTTCCTGGTTAGGGAAGCTTGTGTCAGTGTTCTGGTGGGTGGAGCTGGATTTCTTCTCTCTGGAGTGCAGTGTAGTGTCCCGTAGTGAGTTTTGAGATGTCAGTGGGTTTGGTGTGACTTTCGGTAGCCTGTATATTGAAGCTCAGGTCTATGTTCCTGTGTTGCTGAAGAATTTGCATGGTATATCTTTCTCTGGAGCTTGTTGGCCCTTGGGTGGTGCTTGGTTTCTGTGTAGGTATGGAGACTTTTGATGAGCTCTTATTGATTAATGTTCCCTGGAGTCAGGAGTTCTCTGGTGTTCTCAGGATTTGGACTTAAGCCTCCTGCCTCTGGTTTTCAGTCTTATTTTTACAGTAGCCTCAAAACTTCTCCATCTACACAGCACTGTTGATAAAACATCTAGGTTAACTATGAAATGTTTCTCCACAGTGAGGGACACCCAGAGAGGTACGGTTACATGGAGAAGAGAAAAGGGAGGAGGGAGATAGAGGTGACCAGGAGGAGAAGAGAGGGAATCAAAAGGGGAGAGAGCAAGCTAGCCGGTAATCACTTCTCATGTGCTCTCCACAGTCTGGATCCCTCAGAGATGTTCATGGACTTACACAGAGAAGAGAAGAGGGAGGAAGGAGACAGAGGTGGCCAGGAGGATAATAGGGGGAATCAAGAAGAGAGAGACAGATCCAGCCAGTAATCAGTTCCCTAAGTGTTTTCCACAGCCCGGAACACAGAAAGAGATTCACAGAGTTGGGTAGAGAAGAGAAGCGGGAGGGAGGAGAATGAGGCGACCTGGTGGAAAAAATGGAGAGTCAAAAGGGGGAGAGAGCAATCAGGCCAGTAATCTCATTCCCAATTAAAAATGTGTACTGAAGATTGGGTTCTTAAAGGTACAAAATTGATAACAAATACCAAAAACCAAAGATTAGAAATATAGAGTAGAAGTTAGATTCTCAAGAATACAATATTAAACAAAACAGTCACAAAAATTATAAAGTATATACATATGAAGTTTGCTTTGAAAATAGGGTCTTTTTTGCAATGTAATAGTAGGTTATAAAAATGAAAATTAAAGAAGTAATAGCGGACTTACAAATAAAAAAATAAAAAATATTTTAAAAATGATAATAGTAAAAAAATATATTTCTCTGGAGCTGTTGCAGACAGTGTGGGGTCAGTTCATTTTCAGATAGTTCCTTCATCTGGCTTATACTTCTGAAGATCTATAGGCCCCCTCCTATGTAGTCAGTACTAACTACAGGGTTTTAATCTATTGCACCTGTCACTTCCAAAGTGGTTCCCTCTGTTTATTTTAGCTTCTTCTGTTTGCTGGTCTCTTCAGTGTCTAATTTCTGCCCTGACACAAGGGGGTGGTGGTGTTCACTTTTTTTAGGCTCTCTTGTTCAGTTGTGCTGTGGGGAGGGAGGAACGCTGCAAACAAATATCACTGGCATGTGTGAGAAGTGCTCGCAGTGCCTTGGCCACGCTGGGTTTGCCCTGCTCATGGCGTGTGTGCTTTCCCAGTCTACACTGCTCAGGCTTTAGGTTGCTCTGCGGGCAACTGTCTGTGGTGGGCCCTGGGTTGCATGCACTTCCCAGGTCTAAGCCACTCAGGTTCAGGTTCTCAGGTAGTCCACAAAGGCACAGACTTTGTTGGGCCTTCATTTTGTGCCCTTCCCAGGTCTGAGAAGCTCAGGTGACCAGGGGTTTGGAGAGCACAGTTCCCACCCCCAACCCCCACCCCCGCCCTGCTGTTGGAGGCTGCGTCTTATCACCTCCCCTGTCCCAGTCGCTCAGTTTTCTGGGTGCACAAAATCTGCGCCTTCTTAGGTGTGCCATGTGTCTCTTCTAGGGAGCTGATCTCTGGTTGTGATCCTCCCAGTGGATGTCAACCATCCAGAATCCCAAGAAGTCTTGGTTAGCAATGAAGCCTGCTTACAGTTCGGTAGAGGATGCCTCTCTGGGGTCACAATTGCCCCCTTCTGGCTCTGGCTGCCCTCGCCTGCTTGTCTCCAGTGGGGGACGGGCCGGTCCGCAGCTGGCTAGTTCTGCTCAGTCCTTTGTTCTTGAGCGGTGGTGTCTTAGGTTGGGGCTTTTCACAGGATAGCTATCCCACAGTCTGGGTTGCTATCTCAAGCTAGTTCCCTCAGATTGCCCTTGGGGCATTCAGGCCCGGTCCTTACCCAAAGCAATGCAGCCTGCGCCTCCCTGTCCAGCACCTGCTTGCTAGTGGCCCGTGTGAGCATCTGGGTTGCTTCTCTGTTGGGAGTTGCTGTTAGGCACGTAATCTCCTTTTGAAGAAAATGGGCTGCCTTTCTCGGTCCTGATGTCCTCTGCCAGCATTCAGAAGTTTTGTGAAATTTGCTCAGAGTCAAATATTCTTTTGATGAATTTGTGGGGGAGAAAGTTGTCTCCCAGTCCTATTCCTCCTCCATCTTAGGACTGCCCCCAAAATATTTTTTCCTGGCTCTGATTCTTAACTCTGGTGGTTTAATTCTCAAATGTAAGTTGTTTGATGGTGCTTCTCTCTCCCTATGATAAGGAACTGTTAATATAGCAGCCAACCCCAAACTAGATATTATAATTATTAGGTTATAACGATTAGAATGAACACTCTTTAGTCTTTTCACACCACAGGATTAATAATAGCTCATTTTTATTCAGTGCTTACCATGTAACAAACATGTTTTTATATTTATCATCATTACCATCTTATAAGGTAGGTGGTACTGTTAACCCCACTTTTTACAGCAGAGGAGAGTAACACTTAGAGACAGTAAACATTCAAGGTTTTTTCAAGGTTTCAGAATCAGTAAGTGGCGAAGCTGGAATTCAGATTCAGGCAAGTTGATTCTAGTACCTATTTTCTTATTTTGTAAAGAACATAAATCTTTTAAATTCATGAATCAACAATCACTTCTTTCTATGTGTTTTCTATCTTCTTTCTTTCCTTTTTTAATATAAATTTATTTATTTAATTGGAGGTTAATTACTTAAGTGTAGTTCTTTAAAGAGGGGCAGCATGTTCCTTTAATACTGGGTCATGGTCAAGGTTGTAGCATTTGTTATTTTCCTCCATTGTGGCACTCAGCAAACGTTTTACTTCTAAGTTGCTTATGTTTATTAAAAAAATAAGTATAATTTATATGTGATAAACTGTATATGTAAAATGTGTCCAACTTAATGAACTTTTATAGATGATTTCACTCAGAAAACCATCACCACAATCAATGACCAAACACTTCCAACACTCCAAAAACCTCATGTACTTTACTAATTGTGATATATTCTCTTCTCTTTGGGGAAGAGGCCAAGGCCTTATACCTCTATTATTTTAGTAGCCTTTCTTACTCATCTGTGAACATCAACTGTGTGTAGGATTACAAACCATTCCGAAATTTCCCAAGACTGAAGGGGAGGTGGTGTCCAAATATGTAGGTTTTCAGTGCTAAAACTGGGACAGTCCAGGGAAAACTGGGATGAGCTGCTCATCCTTGTGGCTTATGTGCATTATGCTTCCAAGTGCTTTATGTGCTTTAAATCCTCATAATTACTGGGTTGAGAAAGGTACTAATATTGTTCTCATATACCAGTTGGAGAGCCATTGTATGGAAATGTTAAGTAACTTTTAGTCCAACGTGACACTGTTAATTGATAGAGGATTTGAAACCAAAGCTATCCTGCTTATCTTTTTGTTATTCTGCCTTTAATGTTAAATGAATTGTTCAGAGGAAGAGCTACTCACTCCCACTTACCCGAGTTTATGGAGAGGTAGCAGTGGAGTTTGGGAATTGACCACATGAATATGGAGTCTACAGGTTGATAAGGAGCAATGATAGCACCCACATTTTGAGTTCTGCCAAGGCCTGGATATTAGGGACCACTAGGGTTTGTGAAAAAGGGTGTGGAAAGAAATTGAGGAGGAGTGGGAAAAGTCATGTTTTATACACACATATGATTACTGCCAAAACTCAAAACATGACTACTTAGAAGAATAGATGGGAAAGTTGTGTACAGTTTGCAGTCTTTTCCCTAGAACCTGCTAGAGAAAATCACACAACGAGGGTGACAGGTTTTTAATCATGACATCAAAGCCATAAATTGGCACTCAGAAATGTGCAGCAACCTTGTATCTTCCTAGTGCAGTGTCTGAGATGAGCATCACATATTTCACTGCTGCTCAAACCTCCCTCCCTTCTCACTGCACTGATGAAGTATTAAAAGATTGTTTCAACTACTTTGCCATAGCCATGACTTCCTTCTTCCTTTGATTGCTTTCTCCAGAATCATCTCTTTCTCCACTCCTATTTATGCTTTTTCTATTAGCATAAAAATAAGATCTAGTTCACACATTTCTCTCCAGCTACTCTCGTATCTCTCCTCTCCTTCACAGGCGTATTTCAGATGACTTATTCCTACATTTCATTCCTCTGTACTCTTCAAACACCCCCAGCCCCATTTAGCTTCTACACCTGAATTGCCATGGAAGTAGTTTTAGTTCAAGCTCAGTGATCTCCATTTTGATAAACCCAGTAGATACCTCTGTCTTCATTGCAGTACATCCATCTTTCAGTAATACTCAACTAAGTTGACCCTCAGTCATTCCAAAAAAGTCTTCCTTCTCTTGACTTCTGAAACACCACTCTCATCTGACCACTCCTTTTCAGTCATTTTTATTATTTTCTCATCTTCAGCATGATCTTTAGGTGTTGAGATTGCCAGAGCTGATGTTTTTTTCTCTCTCCATACCCCCTGGATGATGATAACCTATACTTCCATAGACTTCAATGTCATTCTTAGTTTTTGTTTTTATCACTCAAGGGTGTTGGTACTGACTGTCCAGCTGTTCAGGTGTTATCTCCACTTATTTGTCTCCCATCTTACCGTGTCCAAAAAGGAGCTCTAGAGTCTATATTCCACCTTTTAAAACCCTACCCCACCTCACTGGGTCTTCATCCTAGTGTTTCACTACCATCCAACTGGTTGCCTGAACTAGAAGCCATCCTTGAATTCTCTCCTTCTTCACTCCTAACACACAATCCCAGCTACACACAATCCAGCTTCACTTCCTGCACTTTTCCCAAAACATATCTAAAATCCATTCATGATTCTGTGCTTCTCTGTCACTACCTTATTCTGAGGCAGCTCATGCCTTATCTGCTCTTTTTTTCATACCTCCTTTTAGTTCATTCTCCACATAGCAACCAAAGTGATTTTCTTGAGACCCAGTTATATCATATTTCTGGCCTTCAATTATTTCTTATGTCTTAGGATAAAACCCAAGCTCCTGATTATGACTTCTAGGGTCCTATAGTATCTAGCCCAGGCTCCACTTCAGATCTTATCTTGTGCCACTCTTTTATTCCAGTCATGCTTTCAGTTTCAGCCACTTATCACCATCTTTACCAGGGCTCTACTCAATCCAGAATGCTCACCCTGGTTCTTCATTTGGGTGACTCATTCTCTTCTTTCAGAACTGAGCTTAAAGGTCATCTTAGTGGCATGTATCTGTTCATTCCATACTCCTAATTTATGTCTCCTCCCCTCTCCCCTTTGGCAACCATAAGTTTGTTTTCTGTGTCTGTGAGTCTGTTTCTGTTTTGTAAATAAAGAGATTTGTAATGTTTTTATCTTTCACATATAAGTGATACAATATTTGTCTTTCTCTGTCTTATTTCACTCAGTATGATAATTTCTAGGTTAATCTATTTTGCTGTAGTACTTTTCTTTCTGTCACATCAGAGTTTGAAATTATTTTATTTTTTCTATTTACTTTTTTTTCTTAAATGCCTCCCCACTGGAAGACAAGCTTAATGATGTCAAGGCTCATAATTCATTTTTTGTGTCCCTTGTGCTTAGCATACCACCAGATATGCAGTAGGAACTCCTTATATTTGTTAAATATGAAAATACATCTTTATTACTTTCTACCACAGTTTATGTAATAAACCAAGACACATATCAGTGGTTTGATGTAATTCGATCTTAACTGGTAGACCAGATTTCCCTAAACAATCTTTGCCTCCAGTTAGCCCGTTTTGTTTTTTATCTCATTTATTTTATTAAAGCATTTAAAATGAACTTTTCTTTGCCTTTCTACTTAGGGTATTCTGATAGAAAAGAGAAGATACAAAATTCAAGGTAAGAATCATGAGTAGGGTAGGAGAAGGTGGGGATTTTGGGCGACCCTTCAGCTGATTGAGCACCTACTCTACCCAGGCTCTAGGTGGCCATTGGTTACAGAAGTGAATGATAAGCTCAGCGTCTACTCTCAGAGCTTTTCATAACCCAGCCTGGTTCTCCTGAACTCTGATTGCCTGGTAGAATCACTAGGGCACTTAAACATATTTGTCTACCCCAGAGCAAATGAGTAGAATCTTTGGGGATGAGGTCTCATCATAGTGAAAAAGTGAAAGAGTTAGTTGCTCAGTTGTGTCCGACTCTTTGTGACCCCATGAACTGCAGCCCGCCAGGCTCTTCTGTCCATGGGATTCTCCAGGAAGGAATACTGGAGTGGGTGGCCATTCCCTTCTCCGGGGGATCTTTCTGACTCGGGTCTCTTGCATTGCAGGTGGATTCTTTACTATCTGAGCCACCAGGGAAGCCCTTATTCTTATAAAAAGTTTCTAGGTAATTGTAATGTACAAACAGAGTTGAAAACTGCTTGCCTGTCATATTGCAGAGTTAGTCTCCATTCCTAATTCCACTACACTACACACTCACAAAGCTTATATAACTTTTACTGGGTTTCTGTGATCTTTGGGACATGGGCAGAATGAAATATATTTTAAGAAAAAAATGATTCTGTCCACTGAATACTATCTGAACCACTAATAATTTTAGACTAAGTCTAGGTGGTGCTAGTGGTGAAGAACCTGCCTGCCAGTGCAGGAGACATAAGAGGTGCAGGTTCACTCTGTGGGTCGGGAAGATCCCCTGAAAGAGGGCATGGCAACCCACTCTTGCCTGGAGAATCCCATGGACAGAGAAGCCTGGAAAGCTACAGTCCCTAGGATCATAAAGAGTTGGACATGACTGAAGTGACTTAGCATTCACACACACTAGATGGTATAGTTATGAAGACAAAGTAGTCTGCAGTAAAAGAGTCAAATAATAGAACATCTAATCATCATGGCTCTATATGCTCTATAACCAGGATTTATTAGAGCTGAAACCTGAAACGTTGTAATATCAATAGGTAATATTTACATTTATGTGTACTACTAGTTGATTCTTTATGAAGTTATTGGGTTAATGTTTTATCTCTACCTATAAATGTAAACTCCATAGAAAATTAGAAACTTATCAGCCACATTAACAACTGTATCCCCTAGTGCACACCTGATTCTTAGTATATACTTCATAAATATTTGAGGATTGAATGAATAAATGTTCCTTACAGCAGCCCTGTGAGAGAAGAGTACTTATTCCCATTGTATAGGTGAGGACCCTAACACCATAAATTTACTAAAATACAGCCTCCAGGAGCTTTTTGTGTTTTGTTCACTGTTGTTTCTCTTGATGCATGGGCTCAGTGTGTAACACACTAAATAGTTCTTGAATGAATAAATGGAAAAGGCAAATCCGACTTAGCCTAGATCATATGGATGGTAAGCAACAGAGGTAGAATTCAAACTCAAGTCTCACTGGATCCATAACACATTCCTTTTCCTTTTTGGAATTGTTTAAACCCACATAATAATTGAAATAGCAGAACAATTAGAGCATGTTATTTGATATTTTGTCACATTTACTTTGTTTCTCTCTTTACGTATACAATTTTGGTTTTTTTCTGAACAATTTGTACAGGTGTTTCAGACGTCTTGACACTTCACATAAACACTTTAGTCTGCACTTGCTCAGTTCAGTTCAGTTGCTCAGTCGTGTCCGACTCTTTGCGACCCCATGAATCGCAGCACGCCAGGCCTCCCTGTCCATCACCAACTCCCGGAGTTCACTCAGACCCACGTTCATCAAGTTTGTGATGCCATCCAGCCATCTCATCCTGGGTCGTCCCCTTCTCCTTCTGCCCCCAATCCCTCCCAGCATCAGAGTCTTTTCCAATGAGTCAACTCTTCGTATGAGGTGGCCAAAGTACTGGAGTTTCAGCTTTAGCATCATTCCTTTGAAAGAAATCCCAGGGCTGATCTCCTTCAGAATGGACTGGTTGGATCTCCTTGCAATCCAAGGGACTCTCAAGAGTCTTCTCCAACACCACAGTTCAAAAGCATCAATTCTTCGGCGCTTAGCCTTCTTCACAGTCCAACTCTCACATCCGTACATGACCACAGGAAAAACCATACCAGTATATTCTCTTACATAACACACTTCCACTTTATACCTAAGAAATTTCAGATTAATTTAAATTCGTACAGAATATTCCCCAGATTACTTCATTGTTATTTTATGTTTTCCCTTCTTAGTCAGGACCTGATCAAGGATCGTATACTGCCTTGGTTGCTAACTCTTCAGCAAAGCACGTTCTCTCAATTACATGTTGTCCAGAAAATGCTTAACTCAACTGCTATACTTTATTTCCACAGCCTCATCACTTTGGCCAACCTTTCTCCTTCAGGGTTGGCAAATACAGCAGCAGAGGGGATGCACCCAGAGGAAAACATCTATATCATTGAGGAAAACGTATATGAAGTGGAGGATCCCTACGAGTATTACTGCTCCGTCAACAGTGGGCAACAATCCTAACAACCTCTGGGCTGCTGTCACCTTTCAACGCCACCAGATTCAACCACTTCATTTTGGGGCTTGGTGTTGTCTTCTTTGAAAACATGAGATGGCTCAGCTGACTGATTTGAGAAATTCTGTCCTTGGCCACTGAGCAGAGTTTTTCCATATTTTAAAGATAACTAGCTCACTCAAGGATTGAGCTGGGACCTGTATGGTAATACACAGGCACTACATTGCCTCTGCGTTCCATCCACCCAACTCAGAGACTGCTAATTGGGACATTAGAGCTCAAGTGGACTTTTATAGAGAGCAAGAATTCTTAATATGGGATCTCAGGAATTCTAGATATTCGATTACATGGTGTGTCCATGAAACTCCTAAAAATACAGGGGAAATTACGTGCGGAGATACATGTGTGTCTTTTTCAATCCAGGAAGTTTAAAGGGGTCACTGATTCTCAAAGAGCTCCGTGATACACAGAACAGGTTAGGAAACTACTGGGGTAGGACTAGATGGTCTTGATTCCCTAAAAGCCTCAAGGTTTATACTTCTTTGAATGTTGAGTCTGCAACAGTAAGTGCCAATGCCCAGCTCTCCTTGGCCTCAGTTAAGAAGATGGCCCAGCAAGGCCTGTGGTGTGGCAGATGTGCCTGGAGAAAAGGGAAGTACACTCAGTGTGTGTTGACCAGTTTTGCTTGGGGTGTACTCAAAGGGAAAGATCTCTAACCAACTTCTCCATTCATGGTGAGAAATGGAGCAGTGTTTTTCACAAAAGAAGCAGCAGTGACTGGGACACAAATTCTGTTCCCTGGTGGAAAGTAGGTGAAGGTCTCTAGCCATCTTTATTTGTCAGAGTGAGATCCCTTCGTGCCTCGACAATGGTCCTTAAGCTTCAGTGCCAAGATGGTGGAGAGTAGGTCCATCTTGCCTGTTTTTTCCCTCCCCAGTTATGGAACAACTCTGACACATAAATAGAGATTTACTTAATGTCTTTGGAGTGAACAGATTAAACAAGCAGAAAGGTAAATTTCTGGAAAAACTTTTCCATTGGAGAGTTCAGATAGAGCTCTGTATCTTCACTTGTGTGGGACTCAAAAATACTCTTAAGCTCCTGTTTCTGGTCTTGTCCAGCTCTTAGTTTCTCAGCAACTTCTTCCAGCTCAGGCCCTGGAAGTCTATTACTCTCCTGTCTTCTTTCTCCTTTCTGCTGGATGAACCAACAGTAGAGCTGCCTGACACGGCCTTCTCCGGGTGATGACTAAAGTGCTACTGGGTTGCATGCAGGAGTTGTTGGTCACCGAGGATGCAGGCAGCCCGTTTGTTACAGAGTTCAGGCTGCATCTAGACAGGATAGGGAAGCATTGGTTTTCTACTGGAGATTTGAAAGGGAAATCATTTTGCAGAGTTCCAGGCAGTGGCTTTTATACAAGCTGAAAAACTAATCTTAATTATTTTTAATTTATGAAATTCTAGAGGGAAGAGGTTTCAAAACACATTTAAACCAGGTCAATGATTGCCCCACAAAAGGGATTCTTATCCTAAAAAAATCTTTAAACAAGGATATATATATAAGAAAAACTATTGCAACAGTGTTTATGAGAGACTTTTTCCATGAATTGGGGAATAGCTGGTTAGGTGGTATTGCTAACACACTGGAACAGTTAAAAAAAAAAAAGATGGTTTCATCATTGAGTTGTTTTGCTAGTTCAACAGATACTAAGTGCTTACCTTGTGCCAGGTACTTTGTTGCTGGGATCACAGAGACCAAATAGACACATCCCTGACCTCATGGAACTTCTCACTGATCTGACAGGAAGAGGATTTCATTCATTCATTCAGTGAATGTTTTTTGGCACCTATTTTGTGCCAAACAGTGTTTTAGTTCCTAGAAATATAGCAGTGAAGGAAACAGACAAAATCCCTAGTTTCAGAGAGCTTGTGTTACTTTTCAAAGGAGAAATCTATGTTACTAATAAAAAAAAAAGGTTCTAAAATAGTATAGTTAATTCTATTTTTTTCTTTTACTGTAAAATATTCCAGAAGCATATTCCAAAGTTAATATGGTTATTCCACAGGGGAAAATAGTCAAGAGTTTCACTTTTTCCACTGTTTGAATCATTTTCTCCATTTTTTTGTAATAAAGACATTGATTTAGGTATGATCACAATGTTTTCCTGTCCACCCTCATCCTCATAGAAAGAAATGAAGACTTTGGATAAGTTCAGGGTCACAGCCAGTGGTAGTGTGTAGCATCACTCTAGATGTGTCAAGAGTGGTTCCAGCAAGGATTGGGACCCTGGTTTTCAGGGTAGGATCAACTCTGTATCAGTGATTTGTAATGAGGAAGATGGCAGAAAGATAACAAACTATCAAGGAACCCCCAAAGTGTCTGGGTGATGACAAGTGGTAACTTAATTAAAAACAACATAGAAAGATTGAATGTGTTAGAAGTGCCTTAGAAATTTTCCTAGATCTCTGCCATAGACACCCACAGGGCCCGAAGAGTCTCCCTGATCTTTTCAGACTGAAAATTTAAGATCTTACCACGTTTTATCTGCCTGTCACTTTTAGTGTTAGAATTCCCAAGGCAGAAATTCCAAGTGGTTTGACTTGTCATTCATTTATTTCGGAACATCCCCTTATGCTTATTTCCATTTAAATTTGATTTTCACATGTTTGAATTTTTTTTAACTGAATACAAATTGATTTTGTCCCCAGATTTCTATTGAGAAAGTCTTTCCAAAGGTATGTAGAGATGCCCTAGATCTGTAATTTTAAAGATTTTCATCATTCTTTTCTGGAATTCAGCTGGAAAAGGGAAAAGGAGAGAGTGGGGCACTTGGTTGGAGAGTTCTCAAGCTTAAGCGGAGCTCAGATTTTAACCAGTTCTCAGTGGAAAAGCTGTGCAGTAGAGAATGCATCAGAATTGAGACTTTGAAGATTCTAGATCCTCTACATCGTTTTTTTTTTTTAAGTTGTATTGCCTGTAATTATAAAGGTCACTCATTTATATAGTAGCAGTTTTCTTTCGTAATTCTTAGTCAAGCTCCTTCTGCTTATGGTGTGACTCTTTTTCCAGAGAAAGTAGTGATGTTTAAAAAGTTATTTAAGCTATGCAGGTGTGGTTGTGGTGGTAGAATGTCTGTTTAAATATCCACCTTATTTGTGGGTGGGTCACCCTTGGAAAATATTTTGTTACAGCTTTATAGTCTATACTTAACAAGATGCCTTATGACAATCTGATATGTTGTCCTTTGTAATTAACACCTGTAATAAATATAGGTGAAGTTTGTTATACTAATACTATTGATTTTTGATTCAATATTTTAATCTCAAAGTTCACGATGAGATCTTAGCAAAAATCTCTTGACCTTAGTGTTGGTTAAGTCTGAGGCCTGAAGCAAGGAGCTGATGAGGGAGCAAGGAGCAAGTGAAGGGGCTTTGAAAACTTCTAGCTACCCAGGCTTCAGTGAAGTCCTTGGAGAGGTGGCACCTTTCCTGTTCTCTGAGCAAGCCTCCTACTCCAGCAAAAATTCCTGGTACCTAAGCAGCAGCCAGACAGCTGCTAATCACCAAGGGAGAAGGGAGTTTTCTGAATTGATGGAATTTCAGGTGGGAGCTAAGGAATATGATATTTAGTTATCCTAGCTGACTTGTTTCAAGCAAAAGTGTTTACAAGGAACTGTGGGTAGGTGAGTTACTTTACAGTAAGTACTTTGAGACTCCAGGTAAGAATCTCTAAGCAGAAGATACATCTTGTTAGAGTGCTTGTTTCCCTCATTTTTTTTTTTTTTAGGTTTTTATTTTGAAATAATTTGAGATTTGCAGAAAAATTGCAATGATAGTACAGAGTTCCTGTATTCAGCAGATTTTTGCTTTTTGTTTTTTTGGTTACCAGCTTACATAACCATGGTACCATTTGTGAAAAGTAAGAAATTAAGACTGACACATAATATTAACTAAACTATAAAGTTTGCTTGGATTCCTACTGTGATTTTTAAAATTTTAAATTAAGTGCTTTCTGAAAAATAATTAAAAGTGGAAATGCCTATTCCCTGTCCTCTCCATCAAAAAATTTCCCCAGTCCCACTCCCCAGGAACAGTCCTAGGTCAGCCCTGTCCAGTAGAAATGCAGCGGTTTTTTTTTTTTTTTTTTTTTGATTGTTGTTCTTTTGTGTTTTTTCTTCATTATAAGTCTTCACAGTTCAGTGAGTATTTTCCATTTAGAGGACATCTCCATTCTGACTAGTCACTTTTTAAACGCTCAATAGACACATGTGGCTCGTGGCTCTAGATTTAGGAAAGTTCTGGGCTATTCTCTTATTTTCTGTCTCTCTCTTTCACATACACACACACAGTAACCTAATTTTTTCCACTACATACAGAAGCTCATCATTCCATGTGAGAATGGGACAACAAATTTTACTTAGACAGCTCTGTAGCATTAAGTAGAACAAATGTGCTTAATCTATTAAATCACTTCCCCATACATAGATGTTTAGTTTTTTTTCCCCCATTTCAAATATACCAAAACCTATGTGCATTTGTATACTTCCAACATTTATGATTGTGGACATGGAATTGTTGTGTCAAAGGATATGATTGTATTTGAAGTATCACGACAATAGAACAACAGTATATTTTTAAAGAAATATACCATTCAGCATATTACTAAATGTATGTTTTTTTCTCAAGGCTGTCATTTTTTAAAGCAATTTGTTTCAATAGTGTTCCTTTCACTTGAAATAATTCATTTTTGATTTTTGATGTTTGTAGTTTTGAAATTTTATATGTCAACATTCTTTAGCAACATAGGTAGTTACCAAATAGAGAGTTCTGTTGTCAGTGTGGTAAGTCTCAATGCTCACTACAAATGCAGTGCCTTGACAAAACTTTTGACAACACTCAGCATACATTTTGAATAACTTCTACTAGCACAGGAGTTCAACTGGTGGCCAAGTCTTGCAGGGGCTTGGTTTGGAAGAGTACTGAGTCTTTCAGAAAATTCCCTTAACCTTATCTGATGAAAGCCCAGTGCTATCATGTTTTTTTGTTTTCTGATCCACTCACCTTCCCTAAAATGGATGCAGAGGAAATAACTTACAATCATGTGATAATGCAGCAAGGCACATAGCTAAAAGTGAGTTTTCATCCCCAAACAAATTTCTGATGTCAGTACTTTTAAGTAGAAAACAGTGTTTTGGTTTTGGGGAGGAAGAAAAAGGACGCATCATCTCATAATTTGGGGAGATGTTCTGTTTTACACTAGGCAGTGCCCTCTAGCTGTGTGAACAGGAGCTCACTTAGCTCACATTCCACTTTCTGACATCCTTTCACTCACAGCTTCAAAACCTGAAACATCAAAGGATGTGGTATTAATATGTGAGAGAAGTATATAAATTATATTGGGGCACAGTGTAACTCGACTCCTTTATTTTAATTGAAGTACAGTTGATTTACAGTATTATGTTAGTTTCAGGTTTATAGCAAAGTGATTCACATGTGTGTGTGTGGATGTATTTCAGATTATTTTCCATTATAGTTTATTGCAAGATAATGAATATACTTCCCTATAGTGTGAAATGTAAGTCACTGAGTCTTGTCTGCCTCTTTGCAGCTCCATGGACTGTGGCCTGACAGGCTCTTCTGTCCATGGGAAGAATACTGAGAGTGGGTAGCCATTCACTTCTCCAGGGAATCTTCTCAAGGCAGGTATCTGCCCTGGCTCTCTTGCTTACACGCGAATTCTTTACCATCTGAGTCACCAGTTTCCTATGAAAGTGAAAGTGAAGTCGCTCAGTCATGTCCAACTCTCTGTGACTCCTTGGACTGTAGCCTATCAGGCTCCTCCATCCATGGGGTTTTCCAGACAAGAGTGCTGGAGTGGATTCCCATTTCCTTCTCCAGGAGATCTTCCCTACCCAGAAATCGAACCCGGGTCCTCCGCATTGCAGGCAGATGCTTTACCATCAGAGTCACCAGGAAACAGTAAATTTTTGTTGCTTGTCTATTTTATGTATCAGTTGAACTGTATCAGTTCAGTCGCTCAGTCGTGTCCGACTCTTTGTGACCCCATGAATCGCAGCACGCCAGGCCTCCCTGTCCATCACCAACTCCCGGAGTTCACTCAGATTCACATCCATCGAGTCAGTGATGACATCCAGCCATCTCATCCTCTGTGGTCCCCTGCTCCTCCTGCCCCCAATCCCTCCCAGCATCAGAGTCTTTTCCAATGAGTCAACTCTTCGCATGAGGTGGCCAAAGAACTGGAGTTTCAGCTTTAGCATCATTCCTTCCAAAGAAATCCCAGGGCTGATTTCCTTCAGAATGGACTAGTTGGATCTGCTTACAGTGCAAGGGACTCTCAAGAGTCTTCTCCAACACCACAGTTAGTCCAGCTCTCACATCCATACGTGACTACTGGAAAAACCATAGCCTTGACTAGATGGACCTTTGTTGACAAAGTAATGTCTGCTTTTCAACATGCTATCTAGGTTGGTCATAACTTTTCTTCCAAGGAGTAAGCGTCTTTTAAGTTCATGGCTGCAGTCACCATCTGCAGTGATTTCTGAGCCCCCAGAATAAAGTCTGACACTGTTTTCCACTGTTTCCCTATCTATTTCCCATGAAGTGATGGGATCAGATGCCATGATCTTCGTTTTCTGTATTTTGAGCTTTACGCCAACTTTTTCATTGCCTTTTTGTTAATGCATTTGTTTCACTTGGCTGCAGTAGGATCCCATTTGAGTTTTACCGTTCCTCCTGCTTCATTGGCTTGTTTCTATGTGTGTGATGGTGCCTCTTCCATCTCCTACTATTGCACAAGGCCCCAGGGCCTAGTGTCTCAGCCAAGGACATCCCCAGAGCATCAACTCTGGTTCATGGCTTTAAAATCCCATTTCTAGGCTGATGTGTCTCAAATAATTATTTTCAGTCCAGATCCCCTCTCCTGAAGAGTTTCCACTTGGGTGTCTGAGAAATCTCAAACTCAGCATGTCTGAAGTCCACAATATTTCCTCCCAGTCTGTTACACACAGCTACCCCTGTCTCAGTTGGTGGCACCTCTAGTCTTTCCAGTTGCTCAGGCCACGTCACTTGGAGTCATCTTTAGGCTGTTACTCCACACTCTGCAGGAAGTCCTGCTGGTCCTGTGTTGAAACAACCAGGGCCTGAGCTGCTCTCCCTCCTCTCTTCTGTTAAAGACATGTAAAGACATGGTTGGTTTTATGGAAGGGTTGATTTTTAGCAAGTAGTTCAGGGCACAGCATGTATGAAGGCCCAGCAACAGGAGGGAGCTTGTGTTCAAGTAGATCGAGGAAGCTCTAAGACCTGGGCCTCCTCCAACCAAGGCCTTCTCCAGACTGAAGCACCCCCAGGCAGAAATATTGCAGTAG
>NW_024070189.1:41589503-41590667 GCF_014754425.2 Oryx dammah
GGCAAACTTGCCAGAGATCCAATTCTACTTGAAGTTCATTTGACCTTTAGCTTACTCTGAGATTTTCCAAAAGGTCCTGAAATGCCTAAGGGAATTGTTTTCTCTCTTTATCAAAGATAAAAATATTAAACTAACTAGGCTTATATCGTCTGTTAAACTGCATGGGAAGCATTTCAAAGGGATGGTGATAAACATCCTTAGGCTATATTGTAAGGGGAAATGTTTTAGATACTCTAGAAATTATTGGAATTCCTAAGAATCTGATATGTCATAGTCAAATGTTATCAGTCTTAATTCTGATTATTATCTTAAAATGTTCTGTCACAGCAGTAAAGAAGTTTCTTTGTCAATTGCATCACAATCGGATCTTTAACCATGCCTTTAAAAATCTTTGTTGTTCATTGACAGTTATTGTTTGATCCTGATGCCTTTGCAAAAATGCTTCATTTTCAAGAAAATTCACAGAAAGGATTTTTGACAAGTGCAGGCTTTTAAAAGCTTTATAAAACTGTTAACAAAAGATCAAGAATTAGTTATGTAGGACTGAGTGAACTGATGAACATGGTTATAGATTTTATGGGTTTTTTGGTCTGAAATATTACTGCTTTTTAATCTGTTTTCCAGATATAAGAAAACCTTTCCCCTTAAACTAATTATGATTTACAGTAATTTGGTTGTGACACCTTTGTAAGCAAAACTGACACATGTATCTTTTCTTTCTACCTGATCTCTCTAAAATTGTAAACCCTTAGATTGCTAGCAGACTTATGAAGTAAATGAGAAAGTCCACCTCCTGACAGTTGCAGGAATCTGAAGACACTTTGGAACTCTGAGAAGAGAGAAATTAATCCAGATCTTTAGGTATCACAGGTGGCATGCCCTTGAGATGACTTTTCTTGCCTTGAGAAAGAAGCCTTTTAAAAATTCAATCTGAGATTCTTTATAAAAAGTTCCACCTAAACCAATTTTTAAAAGGATTATATGATCAGTTACACTTATATAAGTAACCAGGCCAAGTTTACTGAAAGCAGACTTATTTTTGCAAACAAATTACTCTTAATTTGTTTATATTTGATAGAAGGCACATAATTTTAGAGAGAAAAATTACACATATGGATATTAAATTCTAGTATTGTTAATTTAGGTCTGTATTTACTGCCCAAG
>NW_024070189.1:41655667-41762089 GCF_014754425.2 Oryx dammah
ATTGCAAGTGTTCCATAGATGCTGGATTTTATTATTGAGACATGCCCTTCACAGCAATAAACCTGTGAGACAGGCAGTAATAGTATTCTCAGTTTACTAATTAGAAAACAGGTTTAGAGATGTTAAGTGACATCCAAGGTCACACCACATAGCAGGTCTCTTAGAGTCCAAAACTCAGGTCTTTAGGAGTTTTTGACTGTCAGCTTCCAAAAGTAGAAAAAAATAAGTGCTCCCTACAGACAGAAAAGCATGAATGATAATATCCTTTTAGTTCATTTTTGTTCTTTCAATGTTTACTTCTTTAAAGTTTCAGTTTTAATCACCTAATTAGAAAAGAAAATATTCAGTGTAGAAGATGCTGTATAATATAGAAAAGCAAACAAAACAAAAACAAAACGGTGTATTTCCTCATGATGTTATTTTGGAGGCAGCTATATCACATTGACTCATTTTGAGCTGCTGACAACTAACCTGTTTCCACGCAATATGACTAATCTGTTTAAAGATCAGAGCTGAGTGAAGATTCAGTGCAATTCATATCATTTCTGGGCTGCTACTGCTGCTAAGTCACTTCAGTCGTGTCTGACTCTGTGCGACCCTATAGACGGCAGCCCACCAGGCTCCCCCGTCCCTGGGATTCTCCAGGCAAGAACACTGGAGTGGGTTGCCATTTCCTTCTCTAATGCATGGAAGTAAAAAGTGAAAGTGAAGTCGCTCAGTCGTGTCCGACCCTCAGCGACCCCATGGACTGCAGCCCATCAGACTCCTCCATCCATGGGATTTTCCAGGCAAGAGTACTGGAGTAGGGTGCCATTTCATTTCTGGGCAGGCTTAGGTAATTAAAATAGTGCCTACAGACAACTTCTAAAAAAGCATTGATATCAAAACTCGACAAATGACCTTTGTGTACACTTGATTTGTGAGCATTCATGTTATAAAACTCAGCTAACCCATGGCTTTCTAATTTTGACTGTTAAGGCAGGATGTGATTTTTGACTCTGTTATCTAGAACACTCTTAGATGAAGCAATACTATTTTACTACATCTGATATGCTCTGATATTTTTTATCAGTTCAGTTCAGTTGCTCAGTCCTGTCCAGCTCTTTGCAACCCCATGAACCACAGAATGCCAGGTCTCCCAGTTCATCAACAACTCCCGGAGTCCACCCAAACCCATGTCCATCGAGTTGATGATGCCAACCAACCATAACATCCTCTGTTGTCCCCTTCTCCTCCTGCCCTCAATCTTTCCCAGCATCAGGGTCTTTTCCAATGAGTCAACTCTTCGCATCAGGTGGCCAAAGTATTGGAGTTTCAGCTTCAACCTCAGTCCTTCCAATGAACACCCAGGACTGATCTCCTTTAGGATGGACTGTTTGGATCTCCTTGCAGTCCAAGGGACTCTCAAGAGTCTTCTCCAACACCACAGTTCAAAAGCATCAATTCTTTGGCCCTCAGCTTTCTTCACAGTCCAACTCTCACATCCATACATGATCACTGGAAAAAACATAGCCTTGACTAGATGGACCTTTGTTGACAAAGTAATGTCTCTGCTTTTGAATATGCTGTCTAGGTTGGTCATAACTTTCCTTCTAAGGAGTAAGCATCTTTTAATTTCATGGCTGCAGTCACCATCTGCAGTGATTTTGGAGGCTCCAAAAATAAAGTCTGACACTGTTTCCACTGTTTCCACTGTTTCCCCATCTATGTGCCATGCAGTGATGGGACCAGATGCCATGATCTTAGTTTTCTGAATGTTGAGCTTTAAGCCAACTTTTTCACTCTCCTCTTTCACTTTCATCAAGACGCTCTTTAGTTCTTCTTCACTTTCTGCCATAAGGGTGGTGTCATCTGCATATCTGAGTTTATTGATATTTCTCCTGGTAATCTTGATTCCAGCTTGTGCTTCTCCAGCCCAGCATTTCTCATGATGAACTCTGCATATAAGTTAAATAAGCAGCGTGACAACATACAGCCTTGATGTGTTCCTTTTCCTATTTGGAACCAGTCTGTTGTTCTGTGTCCAGTTCTACTGTTGCTTCCTGACCTGTATACAGATTTCTTAAGAGGCAGGTCAGGTGGTCTGGTATTCCCATCTCTTTCAGAATTTTCCACAGTTTATTGTGATCCACACACTCAAAGGCTTTGGCATAGTCAATAAAGCAGAAATAGATGTTTTTCTGGAACTCTCGCTTTTTCGATGATCCATCAGATGTTGGCATATGATCTCTGGTTCCTCTGCCTTTTCTAAAAACAGCTTGAACATCTGGAATTTCACAGTTCATGTGTTGCTAAAGCCTGGCTTGGAGAATTTTGAGCATTACTTTACTAGCGTGTGAGATGAGTGCAATTGTGCGGTAGTTTGAGCATTCTTTTGCATTGTCTTTCTCTGGGATTGGCATGAAAACTGACCTTTTCCAGTCATGTGGCCACTGCTGAGTTTTGCAAATTTGCTGGCATATTGAGTGCAGCACTTTACAGCATCATGTTTCAGGATTTGAAATAGCTCAACTATAATTACATTGCCTCCACTAGCTTTGTTCATAGTGATGCCTCCTAAGGCTCACTTGACGTCACATTTCAGGATGTCTGGCTCTAGGTGAGTGATCACATCATTGTGATTATCTTGGTTGTGAAGCTCTTTTTTGTACAGTTCTTCTGTGTATTCTTGCCACCTCTTCTTGATATTTTCTGCTTCTGTTAAGTCCCTACCATTTCTATCCTTTACGGAGCCCATCTTTGCCTGAAATGTTCCCTTGGTATCTCTGATTTTCTTGAAGAGATCTCTAGGTTTTCCCATTCTATTGTTTTCCCCTATTTCTTTGCATTGATTACTGAGGGAGGCATTCTTATCTCTCCTTGCTATTCTTTGGAACTCTGCATTCAACTGGGTATATCTTTCCTTTTCTCCTTTGCTTTTCTCTTTCCATCTTTTCACAGCTATTTGTAAGGCCTCCTCAGACAGCATTTTTTTTTTTTTGTATACTTAATATGTTTATCTTAAATACAGGATCAGTTCAGTTCAGTTCAGTTCAGTCGCTCCATTGTGTCCAACTCTTTCCGACTCCATGAATTGCAGCAGCCAGGCCTCCCTGTCCATCACCACCTCCGGAGTTCACCCAGACTCATGTCCATTGAGTTGGTGATGCCATCCAGCCATCTCATCTTCTGTCATCCCCTTCTCCTCCTGCCCCCAATCCCTCCCAGCATCAGTCTTTTCCAATGAGTCAACTCTTCGCATGAGGTAGCCAAAGTATTGGAGTTTCAGCTTCAGCATCATTCCTTCCAAAGAACAGCCAGGACTGATCTTAGAATGGACTGTTTGGATCTCCTTGCAGTCCAAGGGACTCTCAAGAGTCTTCTCCAACACCACAGTTCAAAAGCATCAATTCTTCGGCACTCAGCTTTCCTCACAGTCCAACTCTCACATCCATACATGACCACTGGAAAAATGATAGCCTTAACTAGATGGACCTTTGTTGGCAAAGTAATGTCTCTGCTTTTCAATATGCTGTCTAGGTTGGTCATAACTTTCCTTCCAAGGAGTAAGCATCTTTTAATTTCATGGCTGCAATCACCATCTGCAGTGATTTTGTAGCCCACAAAAATAAAGTCTGACACTGTTTCCACTGTTTCCCCATGTATTTGCCATGAAGTTATGGGACCAGATGCCATGATCTTAGTTTTCTGAATGTTGAGCTTTAAGCCAGCTTTTTCACTCTCCTCTTTCAAAATACAGGATACATACCACTAAATAACATTCGCTAAAGGGTCACAGTCCTCAGCTAGAAAAACACCAGCCAAACCACTTTCAGGCCATCTTTGAGACTGTGCATCCCGGTTTAGTACTTCAATTTGATGTGTGGTATTTGTTTTCTTAGATTATAAATTTTTGTGTTCTATTGCATGAGTGTCTTGAAAGAGACCAGTGTGAGTTTTTTGAAACTAAAAGGTGTGACTTTCTACCTCCTTATTAAAAATAATTTCCTGTAACTTCATATTCACAATTCTGGAAGCTTCTATTCATTTCATAGGATGTTTGAATGGGGCTCTGAGAAATGCAAATACCTAGGCTTGAATGAACATAAGCAAATATGCTGCTCATACTTGAGAAGTGATCTTCTTTTCTCTTACTCATGTTATTCTACAGTGTGATTCCATTGAAAGATTCTTCCATTGGAGCTTTGAATAATGTAGCTCTGAAGCCTATCCAAGAAGAAGACAGTGTCTACATTACTGAAGACTAAGTCCTGGATCCAGATTCTAAAGGGTTATGCCCTTGACTATAGAAGACAGTGACCAGATACCGTGTCAGAATCCTTTCAATCAGCTGCACAATTTTTTGGTTGGTTTCCTATGGCATTCCTTTGAGTCAGGGCCACTGGGTAGAGTGATGCTAGCTCAACTGTATAAAGTCAACCTCTGTCACAGAGTCCTAATTTTTTATACTAAATTGGCTCAAACTTTCTGATCATTGCAGCTGCTGCTGCTAAGTTGCTTTGGTCATGTCCAACTCTGTGCCATCCCATGGACTGCAGCCCACCAGGCTTCTCTGTCCATGGGATTTTCCAGGCAAGAGTACTGGAGTGGGGTGCCATTGCCGGATCATTGTTGAGGTCTCTTCAAAACATGAAACATACTTCTTAGAATTGTACATTCTCTTTAGACCTCATGAATCCTGTTTTCCATCAAGAATTCTCATTGGGAAGATGGAAAAAAACACTTCTACCTCAGTTACCAAGGCTGTCAAGAATACCTGAATACAACTTAGAATCAGGACATCTAATCTGGGACTTAGAGGACTTAACATGCAAGCATTTCATGATTGTCCCCCCCCCCTTTTTTTTTTTAAATCAAGTGACTCCAAATGTGATATGGCTTAGGGTACCCAAAGTTTCAAATCATGGTGTGTACATGTTTTTATTTACCCAATAGAAAAATGGAGGTGAGTGTGAGTGTTACCAGTTTCTACAAAATGCTAAATTGTCCTCAAATCACTTTGATTTTTAAAATTGTTTTGGAAAGATAAAAGGTCTTTTTCATATTGAATCAATACCTGTGTTATATTTCTTTTTCACAACTCAATTAAATGTTGGTTTTCCCAGAAGAATTAGACAAAGGCTAAATGTAAGGATAATTTTAATCATTTAGAAGCATTTCTACATGAACAGTTAAAAGACTGGAGATTAATTTCACTTTGAGTAAACCCTGAAATAACTCATGCTTGAGTAATTTGGGGGACATTCAGAGCTACTCACACCAAAGTGGTCCATGAGGGCTGGGTGCTTGTTTTTGAAGGCAACGTTTTTGACACTTTTGTTAAATTCTTGGCAATTAAAATAGGACCTCTGAATAAAGGTTATATGGTCAAAGAAGGTTGCTAAACATTGTTTACTAATTTTCAACAATGGGGCCAGATTAATCTGACTTAAAAAAATTATGTTCCAACTACAATGTATGTTTTTTTTTAAATCCAAGACAACATGCAGATTTCAAATTAAAGCCCAGATTTGTAACTTGTCAGGAAAGCCCTGACAATGTTGGGCAGCATCCCTGTGCTGTCAGGGCCCCAGTAGATGGTACCAATCCCTCAGCCCTTGCTTTGCCTGCAACCTCATGTTTGTTACCTGCTTTGTGTCTTGTGGGACTTTGAATTTATGATTTATGCTTTATTTTCCCTTTCCTTCTGGAAGTTTTGTGATGGAACATTACAGGTTCTGGGAATCTTCTTAACTTTTTTTTAAAAATTAACTTATTTTTTAAAATATAAATTTAGTTATTTTAATTGTTAATTGAGCATTTTCATAATGTTGGAAACCCCTGAGCACAATGACTACTGGCATACCCAGTAGCATTCTGTGAAACAAGACATGCAGCTTAGTAGAAAGCAGGTGGTACACAGAATTAGAGACTGTCCCTGAGCTCTAATTATAAGTATTACCAGGAACATTGGATGACATTAGAGTGCTGCTGCTGCTGCTAAGTCACTCCAGTCGTGTCCGACTCTGTGCGACCCCATAGACGGCAGCCCACCAGGCTCCCCCGTCCCTGGGATTCTCCAGGCAAGAACACTGGAGTGGGTTGCCATTGCCTTCTCCAATGCATGAAAGTGAAAAGTGAAAGTGAAGTTGCTCAGTTGTGTCCGACTCTTTGCGACCCCATGGACATTTGAGTAGGTCATTCTTTATGCTTAATTTTAAATATATTTTTAATGAAGTATAATTGGTTTACAATATTGTCCAGATTTTTTTTTACACTATTAGAAATATTTCCACACATACATTGGTGTAGTAGTAATTCCAGTGACATGATTTGGGGAGAAAAATAAAAGTAAAAGAAAAAAAGAAAAACACTACAGAAATTCACATTGTGTCTGTGTGTAGTTTGTAGTGATAGGAGATCTATCATCAGGGGTCAGTATATAATTTCTGTGGTATTGCATTCAGAGGTCTCTTGCTATACGGTCCCTTATTATTTTTTCTGAAAAAATGTATCTGTTTTAGAAAAGTTGATAATGGGTAATTTGGCTATCATAGTGTAGAAAATTTTTTGATAACTGAGGGGAAGAATGGGCTTTTCAGGTGGTGTTAGTGGTAAAGAATCTTCCTGCCAATGCATGAGACTCAAGAGACACAGGTTCTATCCACGGGTTGGGAAGATCCCCTTGGAGGAGGAAATGGCAACCTGCGCCAGTACTCTTGCCTGGAAAATCCCATGGACAGAGGAGCCTGGCGGGCTACAGTCCACGGGGTTGCAAAGAGTTGAACACAACTCACTGACTGAGCACACACACACAAGGGGAAGAATGGATTAGAAGGAAGGAAGGTAAGGTATTTAGTTAATATTAAATTGTTTTTTGTGGATATGGCAATAACATAGAATGTATTGACCTTCGTTTTTGTCTTTTGAGATCATCGAGATTACATTTTCTACAATTTGCTTATGACATTAGGATACCGGCATAATTAAAACCAGGGCTATCTTGGTGGCTCAGTAGTAAAAGAATCCATCTGCCAGTGGAAGAAACGTGTGTTCGATCCCTGACTTGGGAAGATCCTCTGGAGAAGGAAATGGCTAACCCACTTTAGTATTCTTGCCTGGGAAATCCCATGGACAGGAGCCTAGTGGGTTATAGTTCCTGGGGTCACAAAAGAGTCAGACACAATTTGGTCAGTAAGCAACAACAACAACAACATAATTAAAACCATATATTTGGACTTAGAAATTTTGCACATTTTTAAAAGTTGGAGGAACCAGTCTTTCACTGACGGCTATAAAGATAATTTTGTGAATACATGAAAGCATGAAGAACTCCCAATCATGAGTTTCATTTGTATGCACACTCATTAATTGAACACATTTTTGTTTTCATTTTCTAAAGTGACATATTTTCTTATCCTCATCATTTACTTGAGGTCAGTCATCCTCAACTTGCTGTGGGCTCTCAGGACAAGGATAAATGGGGCCAGATTTGAGAGTCAAGGTGACTGGCACTCCTTTAGATGCTGAGGTGAAGCAGAGAAAAACCCTGAACTCCAGTTCCCAAGGAACTCTACTCAGTAGGAAGGAAACCCCAATACCATCAGTTCTGGTGCTCATGATGAGAAGCAAAAAACATAGTACACTGATAGAGCTAAACTTCTGAAACATGGCATTTGGGTCCAGATAATGCTTTGTAGGAGGGGACTGTACTATGCATTATAGGATTGGTTATCAACATACCTGGCCTCTATTTGCTAGAGGGCACTTGTTTCCCGCCTACCCCACCCCCAAACCTAGGTAGTGACAACTGCAAAAGTCTGTAGACATTACCAATGTCTCCTTTAGAGGAAACATCACCCTTGGTTAAAAACTGCTGTGATAGAGAATGCCTGGAGGGCATGGGGATGTGGAGAACTGGTGTAGCTTTAGCTAGATTGGTTAGGAGCTGCCTCTGGGAAAGTGGGGAGTTTGAGTTGAAACCCAAGGTATGTGTAGATGGCAGACATGTGAAAGAAATCCAGCAAGCGCAAAGGTACTGAGGTAGGAAGAGCTTGTATATTAAGAAGGAGAAAGTAAGGTGTGTTCTAGCGTGGCTGGGGCAGAGTGACTGAGGAAGACTAAAAAGAAATGAAGCAGGAGAATCATGTACCATTTCAGATGCTGATGCAAAGGGCTGTATGAATGTATCTATTTGAGGAGAATCCCATTCTTGGAATAGAAAGCACTTTTGCTATCAAGGGTTAAACCTGTAGAGTATATTTTAACATTTATTAACATGCTTTAGGTGATACTGTCCTAAGTTTAGAACTAAAAATCCAGTTTGATTGGCGTAACAGGAGAGGGTACATGGGGAAAGACGGGGGTAGGGTCCTGGAAGTGTGGGGCTTTCCATAGGACTGTGTGAGGATGCCCAGGCCTAGGAAGGTGGGTCCTGGAATAAGAGGGCCAAAGTTTGACTCCAAAGTTTGAATCACATGGACCTGGAAGCAGACCCAGTCTGCCCAAACTTACAGCTTTGAATCAGTAGAGTGGAGTAGGTTCCGGAGAAGGCAATGGCACCCCACTCCAGTACTCTTGCCTGGAAAATCCCATGGATGGAGGAGCCTGGTGGGCTGCAGTCCATGGGATCGCTAAGAGTCAGACACGACTGAGAGACTTCACTTTCACTTTTCACTGTCATGCGTTGGAGAAGGCAATGGCAACCCACTCCAGTGTTCTTGCCTGGAGAATCCCAGGGATGGGGAGCCTGGTGGGCTGCCATCTACGGGGTCACACAGAGTCAGACACAACTGAAATGACTATTCCATTCCATTCCATTCAGCTAGTTCACGATGGATTTTTAAAATAGTTATGTGTTTTAATTGCATTTTTAGAAAACAATGCATTAAAACTATGATTTAATGGATATTATTTAGGATGACTACAATTTTAGTTAACCTAAAACAACTTGAGTGAATAATGGCAAAGGGACAATGTGAGTTTGGCAAAGGTTATGCCAATGCCTGAAGCCTAGGAGACGATGAGTTAGATTGGGATCCCCAACCTCTGGACCTTGCACTGGCACCAGTAGGAGTCCTGTTAGGAAACTGGCCACCCAGCAGGAGGGGACTGGCAGCAAGGTTCATTTGCTGTTCCTATTGCTTCCCATGAAGTGCATTGCCACCTAAACCACTGCCTTCATTACTACCTAAACTATCCCCTGCCCCTCCTCCAAAGAAAAATTGTCTTCCAGGGAACTGGTCCCTGGTGCCAAAGGTTAGGGATTCTTGCGTTAGATCAACTGGGAACTCATTAGAATACAGATTCCTGGGGTCTGCTCCTGGAGATTCTGATTCAGTAATAAAGGTGACATCTGGGAATTTATTTGTTTAAATTATAGAAGATAACTTAAAGTAATAATTTAACAGCAAAGAGTCTGAAAAAATAAGCTTTCTTTAGCAACGCAGCTCCAGAAGTTTCACTCTTCCTCTTCCTTTTCTCTTTTTTAGCTAGAAATCTCTTAAAATACTTGGACCCTGTTGAAAAGACCTTTTATATTAGAGTGGGGGTAGAGCTATTGACAGGGAAAGAGCCAGTTCAGTAACCATCCACAATGACAATGATAAAAACTTAGTCCACTTCTTCTGTCAGAATCCATTCTCAAATTGTCTCTGTGCTGTCATATGCACTAAACTTACCCCTTTTGAGTACTCACAAAGAATAACTCTTCTCAAAGCCTCTTTCCTAGAAAAAGCAATAGAATAGGAAAATCAATCAGTTCAATTCAGTTCAGTCTCTCAGTCATGTCCGACTCTTTGCAACGCCGTGGACTACACATGCCAGGCCTCCCTGTCCATCATCAATGCCGGGAGTTTACTCAAACTCATGTCCATTGAGTTGGTGATGCCATCCAGCTATCTCATCCTCTGTCATCCCCTTCTCCTCCTGCCTTCAATCTTTCCCAGAATCAAGGTCTTTTCAAATGAGTCAGCTCTTCACATCAGGTGGCCAAAGTGTTGGAGTTTCAGCTTCAGGATCAGTCCTTCCAGTGAATATTCAGGACTAATCTCCTTTAGGATGGACCGGTTGCACCTCCTTGCAGTCCAAGGGACTCTCAAGAATCTTGTCAAACACCACAGTTCAATGCATCAATTCTTTGGTATTTAGCTTTCTTTATAGTCCAAACCTCACATTCATACATGACCACTGGAAAAAACATAGCCTTAACTAGACGGACATTTGTTGGCAAAGTAATGTCTCTGCTTTTGAATATGCTGTCTAGGTTGAACATAACTTTCCTTCCAAGGTGTAAGTGTCTTTTAATTTCATGGCTGCAATCACCATCTGCAGTGATTTTGCAGCTCAGAGAAATAGTCAGTCATTGCACGGTTTCCCCATCTCTTTCCCATGAAGTGAAGGGACTTGATGCTATGATCTTAGTTTTCTGAATGTTGAGCTTTAAGCCAACTTTTTCACTCTCCTCTTCACTTTCATCAAGAGGCTCTTTAGTTCTTCTTCACTTTCTGCCATAAGGGTGGTATCATCTGCATATCTGAGGTTATTGATATTTCTCCTGGCAATCTTGATTCCAGCTTGTGCTTCATGCAGCCCAGCATTTCTCATGATGTACTCTGCATATAAGTTAAATAAGCAGGGTGACAATATAGAGCCTTGATGTACTCCTTTCCCAATTTGGAACCAGTCTGTTGTTCCATGTCCAGTTCTAACTGTTGCTTTCTGACCCGCATACAGATTTCCCAACATTCATTATAAAGGAGTAGAAACTGAGGTTTGAAGAGGTTAAGACAACTGCCAGAGTTGGAAATGTGACATTTCAAAATGAATGACCCTCTATGTATGAAACCTGAAATAATTTCTCCATAGCGCCATAGTGGTCCCAGATGCACCTTATAGGATCAAAAACTTCTCCACCTGACTTGTAGGAGGAGCTAGTGATGGAAAACTCAAAGACAAAGAAAGTAGTCTTCTCCCCCCTCTCTCTTCCTTTGATTATAAAAATGTAACCTACTAAGTACCTGGGGCAGCACAACACTCACCTACCAGCTGTCGGTCTCACACACGTTCTATTCTAATAAATCTTCTTACCTATTCCTTTTCAACCTCCTGCTGAATTCTCTCTGTGCTGAGACATAAAAGTGACCTGGGCTCCTCGGAGCCCCCGTAATACCACCTGGCTGTATTGATTCTGATACCATACGGTTGGAGGGCACACTAACCAGTCTGCTTTCTCTTTCCTTTAGTTCAATAGCATCATGTATCCTTGGGTAGCCATCCTGGGCCTCCTGCTCCTTTTGCCAGGTAAGTGAGCATGTGGGCTGTGATTTGGAAGCCTTGAGCTTGGGAGGGTGTAGGAGACGTGTGGATGTGATGGTAGAGAGTAGATGTTCTTGGGTTTTCTTGGCATAAGAAAATGTCCCTGGTTTTTCTAGTGGTTAAGACTCCATGCTTCCAATATAGGGAGTGTGGGTTCAATCCCTCATTAGAGAATTAAGATCCCACATGTCTGCAGCATGGTCAAAACTGTTTATTAAAAAATAAGTAAATCAAAGAAAAAAATTAATTAATACCACTTGGTGTAACAAGGGAAATTTGAGGGATAGACATCCCATAACTTTCCAAAACAATCTCTAGAAGTGGGAATTAGGAAAAGTACATTTTAGAATTATACTTCTGTTACTTAAAGTTTTATAAATAGTATGTTTTACCTTTGTAGTCCAAAAATGATATTTGGTAAAATGAAATATTATCAGAATTACAGGGGAAAAAATTGACTCTTACTCTATGTAATAATGAGCATTTTATTCGCAGGGCATTTCCCAGATGCACAGCCCAATTATAAGTATGATTAGTTGTTGAATCCCAGATTTCTTTGAAGAACCACTCAGACTACATTTGGCAATGCAGTGTTTTATAAGCCACTACCACAGGAGAGAATTTTCCTGTCTGTTTGTTTTTAAGAGGCAAAGTTTAGTATTTGACTGAATATTCTCTAATTTTTGGTTTCACCTGGGTAAGTGGATCGTGCCCATTCCGGGGCTGTCATCAACTCACGAGCAGGGATCCCTTCTTGAATTTCTTGGATTGATCCTAAATCCCATTATAAGCCTCAGTTTCTCCTGAAAGTATTATAGATTCATTTTTTTAGAACTGATTTCTAAAAGTGTTCCTTGCTTCTGCCTTAAAGTAAAGGATTGTTGTTTTTGTTTTGTCCTGTCCGACTCTCTTTGGAACCCATGAGCTTCCCTAGTAGCTCAGCTGGTAAAGAATCCACCTGCAATGCAGCAGACCCTGGTTTGAATCCTGGGTTGGGAAGATCCTTTGGAGACAGGATAGGCTACCCACTTCAGTACTCTTGGGCTTCCCTGGTGACTCAGATGGTAAAGAAACCTGCAATGCAGGAGACATGGGTTTGATCACTGGGTTGGAAAGATGCCCTGGAGGAAGGCATGGCAACCCACTCCAGTATTCTTGCCTGGAGAATCCCCATGGACAGAGGAGTCTGGCAGACAACAGTCCATAGAGTCACAAAGAGTCAGACACTACTGAGTGACTAAGTACAGTAGCCCTCCAGGCTTCTCTGTCCATGGGATTTCCCATGGAAGAATACTGGAGTGGGTTCTCATTTCCTCCAGAGAATCTTCCCGACCCAGGGAACAAACCTACCTCTCCTGCTTGGCAGGAGGATTCTTTACCAACTGACCTATCAGGGAAGAGTCCAAGTAAAACATTAGCTCAGCTTTTTTTTTTTTTTTAAGAAGAGAGGGGTTGTGAGGTGACATTATTTGCAATAGCTATTTTTAAAATTGCAATAAAAATTGCAAATCAAAACTTTAAATTCAGTAGTTTATAAGCAGATTTCAACTGAGACAGTGATTGAATCTAGGGGAAAGGAAAAGCATGTATAAGTATTACATATTCAATAAATAGATACATGTCAAATACAGGATGAAATATACACACACTCATGCATTGCTCCAGTGTCATTTGTTTCAAATCTTTTGGAGAGAAACCTGGTCATATATACCAAGAGACTGAGCTTATTTCTGCTATTTATGCCGAGAGTTTCTCAGTTGGAAATCTATCATATTAGAAAGTAATCCTGAATATAGCAAAACACTTATAAGAAGTTTCATCTATAAATATATATCAAGTAAATAGTAAGGCCACCCAATAATATATTAGCATAGAAAAATGCTTATACTAAATTTTAAAAGTTCAAGATAATCAGATGATTTCAAACCACATAAGCTACATAAAGAACACAATGAAAATAAATTAAAGGTAAAATATTGAGACCTCATGCTCTGGTTTCTTTTTATCTATAGATGATGTAACATCTTACGAACAAGTGATTGGAGTGGTGGGTCAGTCTGTCACTCTACCCTGCACCTAAACTGGAGATGTCATGCCCATGTGATGGGGCTGAGGGTCATGTAATTGGACTCTGTGTGGACATATCTGGACTGATGAATACAGAGTCATCAATCGGAGAGACAGACGTTTTCATCTAAAGGGAAATATTGGTGAAAGGGATGTGTCTTTGACCATAGACGCTGCTGTCCAATCTGACAGTGGCTGGTATTGCTGCCGTGCTGAGCAGAGAAGGTGGTACAACGATAGAAGAGTCACCCTATTGTTGTGTGTAAGACCAGGTGAGTTTGTCTTCTTACTTCCTTTGATTACTTCCTATGAATTTTCAGAGAGAAGAGTTTTCTGCTTGATGTTAACTTTTTCTTTTTTTAACAGGGAAACAGGAGGTTCCTATAATCTTGTTTTCTAATAACTGTTCAATAGAATAACTTGTATTTGTGTAGAATGAAGTGTTAAGATGAACCTTGATTCAAAACCAAAGTCAAGAGAATATTTCCAGTCAGCAAACTATCTTCTAAAACAGTGCTTCAGGAGTGCTGGTTGGTTCATGAAAAAGCATTTACTGTTCCACACTGAAATATAGTGAATATTTTCATGGAACTGAATATATCCCACTTGAAGAACTGTCCTTTTCTCTGAGATTATGTCTTAGGAGAATTTTTTAATGTCTTTTCTTAACATTTTACAACTTATAGATAGATAATATAAAGTCCTGTCCAGTAAAGAATCCACCCGCTAATGCAGAAGATGCAGGAGACGAGGGTTGGATCCCTGGTTCTGGAACGGCAACCCACTCCAGTATTCTTGCCTGGAAAATCCCACAGGCTACAGTCCATGGGGTGGCAAAGAGTGGGACGCAACTTAGCAACTAAAGAGCAACAGCAAGTAGATGTACCATTTGCTTAACACTTGTCAATTCCATCTTGTTGCATATACTTTGTATGAGCCTATATAGTTTCAACCTTTCCTCTGCCCTGTCTTCCATTTTTTGAATCAGATTTCACACCACGTCACTAAACTGCTTGTTTAAAAATCAAAATAGCTTTATTGCAGTTTGAACACATTTGCATCTCAATAATTGTTCACTTGTAGCTTTTAATAATTTTATGAAATAAAAAATCAGGGACGTTTACATTTTTCCATCTTAATGTAGACATCCTAATTTTCCTTACCACTTGATGAAAGGTGCAGTTT
This sequence comes from Oryx dammah, assembly GCF_014754425.2. Classification (NCBI taxonomy): domain Eukaryota; kingdom Metazoa; phylum Chordata; class Mammalia; order Artiodactyla; family Bovidae; genus Oryx; species Oryx dammah. The sequence goes on from NW_024070189.1 coordinate 41,670,215, forward strand.
CTTCAGAATTTCTTGGGTTTTGGTGTTCTTTCTTAATAAATGTTCTCTCACTAAAGTCTTCTATTAACAACAGAACACAATATTTTTGGCCTTCATAATCTGTTTTAATTTTAATTTAATGAACTTGATATTGTAATCTCCCAACTTTTGCACTTGGCTTGTGCCCTTGATGAAGGCAAGTAAAATGTCAATTATGTTACAGGAAATAACTGACTCTGGGGAAACTACATCTAGGGGGCATTTTAAGGAAGCCAAAAAAGGCTGGTGGGAGGAGGCCACATGTGAAGAGAATATTTTTGAAACTGAAATTATATGATTGTTCTGGCTGAATATTCTTAAAAAATGATATAGAAAGAATAATATAGGAGACTTTTAGTGCTCAGAAATTCTTTAGTAGATGAATATTTATAAAGCCACTGCTCTGTTCGGGAAACAGGTACATACCTGAATCAAAGTGACTCTTTACCTCCAACCCAGTTCTTTGCTAAAGTTTTCTTGCACTTTCACAGAATGAGCTTACTTTTCAACCTTATGTTAGGGCTCTTCCTCAGCAGTTTTTTCTATCCTTAGCTTTCTAACTTCTTTCTCAGGAAATACCACCAAGGAAGACAAATGAAAGAAGTGGATTAGGTTTTTTCATTGTTATAGTCCTTTAATAAGATTTTTTGCTTGGTTCCTTTTTTTCTCTGTATTTTATTTCAAACTGAGGGGGTTGGATTTCACACTTTTAAAAAACTTCTGATTACGCTATTAGAACAGGCTCAGCAAACTGTAGCCCCAGGATCAGATCATATTACAAAACACTTCCACCCACAGTTTTATAAGTAACATTTTATTGGAAGACAGCCACACTCATTTGTTTACATTCTGTCTATGGCTGTTTTCACACTGACAGATTTGGGCAATTACCACTGAGATCACAGGACCCCCAAAGCCTAAAGCATTTACTAATGCCTTGTACATAACAGGCACAAATAATTGTTGAAAAAAAGTTTTTCTTCTTTAAGGCAAAAATTAGCTAGTTTCCAAATTAATTTGACTTGATCCCTCAAAAGCTGTTCAAACAAATTGTCCCCTATTCAGTTAACTTGGGATTCTAATTTATAGTTTGTAGGGTTGAAATTTAAGAATACTTCTTGTAGGCAAAAAAAGATGTCTGGTGAGTAAAAGCTACACATTCTTGATTCAGTCCTGCAATTTTGCCTTTATGCCAGCAGGCACAGTGTTTTGGCTTAATTCCAGTTTCAATTTTCCCTGAGCAGCTCTGAGGATGGCAGTAAGTGGTTTGGAATCCTATACCATTTCTAACTCTGAAAAGAGTCTAAGTTATTGCCTATTGTTATTATCTCTCCGGTAGAAAAGAGCCTTAAAATGTCTGGCTCACTTTCTATCCAAAAGCCTAAGGCATCTATTATCTAGCATATGGTGTGTGTGTGTGTTGTTTTTCTTTTAAATTGTGGTATAGTTGATTTACAATGTTGTATTAGTTTCTACTGTACAGAGAAGTGAGTCGGCTCTATGCATACATGTAACCTATCCTTCCTGGTCCTCCCTCCCATCCACCCTTCCATTTTACCCCTCTATGTCACCACAGAGCACCAAGCTGAACTCCCTCTGCTACATAGCAGGTTCCCACTAGCTATCTATTATCCACAAGGTAGTGTATATATGTCGACCTTAATCTCCCAATCCATTCCACCAACCTCCATCCCTCCCTCTGTCCACTTGTCCACTCTCTATGCCTGCATCTCTAATCCTGTCCTGCAAATTCGTTCATCTGGACCATTTTTCTAGGTTCCATATATGTTTTAATATATTATATTAATATTTGTTAATCTTTTTCTGACTTACTTCACTCCATCTGACAGACTCTAGACCTATCCACCTTTCTACAAATGGCAATGGTGTGAATTAATCTGCATTTAGGATGCAGATCTGTTGAAAGGGTACTCCTAGGACTGACTGAAGTAAATGCTATTTATTTGATAAATATTCCAGTTCTTGGGAATTACTATTTAAGTCCTAATCATACACCACTAAAAGGACAAAGACGGTTTCAAACTCTAGACATTTTTTCCTATCTCACAGGTGTTTATGAAGCTACATAAATCTGATATGCATGACTAGTCTTTATGAAGTGCTTCAATACAAATCCCAAATGTCATTTTTTATATTGACACCTCCCTCAAATATCATCCTTTCAATGCAGGTGTTTCCTTGTTATGACCATGTCTTCACTCCCTCCTCAGTCACAGATTCTAGTTGACCAATGACAAGAACTCAGAGTTCATGGGAGACGAGTCCAAGTTCTGCTGGGGACAGTCTCCTTGGTTGTGTTGATTTACTGGCCCAGCACGAGTCTCTTGTTTCCCGCAGCTTAATGAATCCCAGCTTTCATGTTGATTTCTAACTTCATCTACAACAACAACTACCACCACCACTACTACTCCAACAACAACCACCACTGCTTCAACAGCCACCGCTACTACCACCACTACTCCCACAACCACCACCACTACTCCCACAACAACAACTACTACTACTGCAACAACCACTACTCCAACAACCCACCATCACTACTCCCACAACAACTGCTACTACTCCCACAACCACCACTACTACCACCACTACTCCCACAACGACTACTACTACTGCAACAACAATGACTACTACTTCTCCAACAACCACCACCACTACTCCCACAACAACTACCACTATTCCAACAACAATGACTATACTACTCCAACCACCACCACCACTACTCCCACAACAACCACCACTATTCCAATAACCACCAACACTACTCCAACAACAACCACCACTCTTCCAACCACCACTACCACTACTCCAACAATGAACACCACCACTTCTTCAAAAGCAACCACTACTACTACTCCAATAGTAACCACCACCATTACTACCACCACTACTCCAACAACCACCACCACTATTCCAACAACAATGACTACTACTACTCCAACAACAAACACCACCACCTCTCCAAAAACAACCACTACTACAACTCCAACAGCAACCACCACCGCTCCAACAACCACCACCGCCACTACTCCAGTAGCAAACACCACTACCCCCAAAACAACCACCACTAGTTGAACAACCACTATCACTACTGTAACAACAACCATCCCTACTTCAACCACCACCATTACCACTACTCCAACAACCACCACCACTACTCCAAAAATAAGCACTATCACTATTCCAACAACAGATACCACCACTAATACAACAATCACTACTCCAACAACAACCAACCACACTACTGCAACAATGACCAGCACCACTACTCCAGCAACATGTACCACTACTACTATTCCAACAACAGTAGCTACCATGAGGATCTCAACAGCAATGACCCATACTACTCAAGCAACCATGTCTACTCCAACAATGACCAGCAGTATTCCAACAACAATGTCCACCTCTACTCCAAGAAGAACCACCACTATTTCAAGAATGATGATCACCACTACTCCAGTAACAACCACAATCATTCCAACAACGACCACCACTATTATTCCAACTGCAACCTGGAATACTTCAACAACTATCACAATTACTCCAAAACTGACAACCACCACAACACCAACAAAGAACACCACTGCTGTAACAACCATGATGGTCACCACTGCTGCAGAGAAAATGAGGTCCTCTACCTCTGCTTTTTAAATGCCATCACCCACAAAGGACTTCCAACCAGGTAAGCAGATATGCTTCTCAGCCCAGAAGGCTTTAAAGGTGAGGATATAGACCATCCAAGGGCAGAAATACAATCTAGGGTAAGGATGATCAACAAATTTCCAAATCTGGTTTTACAAAAATCTGAAACTCCCTGCCTCTTCTTACATTCAGAGTTTTTTATGTCTAAGCATTTTCAGAATGAAGGGAACTCATGGCTATTATCTGATTCTCAAAGGAATTTGTCAATAGTTAAAGAAAGCCAGACCATTGATTTGGATATCTATGTATGATAGTGAATTTGACCCAGTTGAATATAGACTTCAAAATATATGGAATGCCAGAACAGGCTCAGATAAATGAGACTCTGTCCTTACAAGGAGTTCTGAATAGAGATCAAGTACTTTGCCGAGTAAGGTCCGTCTAGTCAAGGCTATGGTTTTCCCAGTGGTCATGTATGGATGTGAGAGTTGGACTGTGAAGAAGACTGAGCACCAAAGAATTGATGTTTTTGAACTGTGGTGTTGGAGGACTCTTGAGAGTCCCTTGGACTGCAAGGAGATCCAACCAGTCCATTCTGAAGGAGATCAGCCCTGGGATTTTTTTGGAAGGAATGATGCTGAAGCTGAAACTCCAGTACTTTGGCCACCTCATGTGAAGAGTTGACTCATTGGAAAAGAGTGTGATGCTGGGAGAGATTGTGGGCAGGAGGAGAAGGTGACGATAGAGGATGAGATGGCTGGATGGCATCACTGACTCAATGGACGTGAATCTGAGTGAACTCCGGGAGTTGGTGAGGGACAGGGAGGCCTGGAGTGCTGGGATTCATGGGGTCGCAAAGAGTTGGACATGACTGAGCGACTGAACTGAACTGAACTGAATTTATTTTGAAACTGAAGCCAACACTTGAGGATAAAATTTCAATGAAGTTAATTTTACTTTATTTCCTGTATCAGGAACCATGCTAACTGCTTTACAAGTATTAAGCCACTTAATTCTTATGACAACTCTATGAATTGTAGGTGTGATTCAGTCCTATTATGTATTCCTGAGTCCTGAGGAATGAAATGTAAGCACATTGTTGACAGTCATATGACTAGAAAATGGTTGAGTCTAGATGTCCCCATTAGTGTGAATGTTGGGCCTTTTCTGCCTCCTATTATGAACATAGAGCTTATATTTGGGTGAACGTCTGATCTGATATCATCACTGGAAAAGCCTTCATATTGAAAAGCCCTGTCTTTTCAGGTTGTCAGTAACTTACATAGTTTTACATACTTGATCATTGAAAAGCCCTGTCTTTCCAGGGTGTCATTGACTTACATAGTTTTGCTGCTAGCATCCTTTAATTTATTTATGTAGCAGAGAAATGTTATTTATACTGATGAGAATGTAAACATCAGTTTTAAGGACTTTAGAAATTTAGAATCCATGTGTTTGTCTTTTCAATTCAGGCTACATGATTCATAGTTAAAATTTTAGTTAGATAAAAGTTTTGGTTTAATAGAAATGGAGATTAACTTCCTTTATGGGTTGGAAAATAGTGTCTCATTCTGAGGACATATTTACATTCAATCATTCTATTTTTAGTATTAAAAAGATAATGTTTTAGTGAACATTCTCTCTCTTTGATATATCCTGAGAAATAACAGAAATGTCACAACCTCTTAGCTAAAAAAGTCTGATGGAACATATTGATTTCCCCTCACTCCCATTCAACCATGTGTGTATTCAACTTGAGAAATCTGAAGGATTAGATTTTGGACAGAGTTTGGAAGAGAGGTCTTTAGGTTAAAACTGGGATTTTAGAGTCATAGAAGTTTGTAAACAAACAAACAAACTTAGTTCCAGGCAGCAAACACACTACAGCATATGTTGACTTTCTCAGTTATTGATTTAGCTTCTTAATAGTCTGTGCTGACAGAAGTGGATGGATTAGTGCTCCTGGTTTGGGGATCATGTGTAAGCTATGGCCTTTGTTTAAAGCAGAGTTTCAGAAGGAAAGTGTTAGTGTATTTGTCCATGTGCCCTCCTGGGGGGTATAATTAATTGAGTATTATATGTATCCTGATGGAGATGGTTGGATGGCATCACTCACTCAATGGACATGAATTTGGGTAAACTTCAGAAGTTGGTGATGGACAGCGAGGCCTGGCATGCTGCAGTTCATGGGGTCGCAAAGAGTCAGACATGACTGAGTGACTGAACTGAACTGAACCGATGGTTACCTGAAGAGTTTGAAATTAGATTTGAATTTTAGCAGATCCAGTGCAGAGTCATTTATGTTGACATGCGTTCCTCTCTGTGCATCTGTCCACACTAATTACCTAAAATATTTCTATAATAGTTGGAAGTAAAGTCATAGGAACAAGGAATGGAAAAAATGCCCACAAAGACGCAAACTATGGAAAGAAGTTAAGCTCAAGAGTTCTTTTGCACAGATTTAAGAGGAATGAAGACTCTGATCATCTTATTTTCTTTTATTGTCCTGTTCTTAGTTCCTAAAGAGAGTCATATCATGTTATAAATTTGAGAATTATGGGAAAGCAAAAACAAAGTTAAAAAGCCACTACCTTTGAGATTCCTTTAAAAACTAGGAATAAATCTACCATATGACCCAGCAACCCCACTATTGAGAATATACTCTGAGAAAACCACAGTTCTAAAAGAAATATGTACCCCATTGTTCATTGCAGCACTATTTACAATTGCCAGGACATGGAAGCAACCTAGATGTCCACTGACAGATGAACAGATAAAGAAGATGTTATACATATATACGATGGAATATTACTCAGTCATTAAAAGAATGAATTTGACTCAGTTCTAGTGAGGTGGATGAACCTAGAGCCTGTTATACAGAGTGAAGTAAGTCAGAAAGAGAAAAACAAATATTGAATATTTACACATATATATGGGATCTAGAAATATAGTACTGATGAACCTATTTGCAGGGAAGGAAAGGAGATGCAGAAGTAGAGAATGGACTTGTGGCACAAGTTGGGGAGGAAGAGAGTGGGATGAATGGATAAAGTAGTATTAACATACGTACACTATCAGATGGAGAATGGAGACCTGGTGAGAAGTTGCTGTATAACACAGGGAGCCCAGTCTGGCACCGTGTGATGACCTAGAGGGGTGGGATGGGTGAGGGATGAGGCTCAAGAGGGAAGGGGTATGTGTGTGGCTGTGGCTGATTTGTGTTGCTGTCTGGAGGGAGCCAACTCAACATTGTAAAAATTAAAAACAAACAAAAGAAATGACCAAGAAAAACACACACACAAAAACAAAAGACAGCTCAGAATAAGAGAAGAGGTGATGCTGAAATGTGAAGTCCATGGTAAGGAAGTGGAAGGAGGAAGACCAATGAGGGGCAATAAGAAAAGCCCAGGTTTGTAATCTCATGTCTAAGCGGTAAATACCACTAACTTGCTCTAAAATTCTGTGGCACTCTCAGAGGAAGAGATATAAAGATCTTAATAAGAGGCAAGGGGGCAACTCTTAAGGTAAGGTGAGAGGTCTGATGGAAAATAAAGAAGAGATTTCAAGAAGGGAAAAGGAAATATAGCTCTGAGAATTCTTACTGAAGCTTTTTGTTGTGAAATGGAAGATTAGTCAGACAATACAGGAAATCATTCTTATGAAAGGAATGACCAGAACACAACTGCAGAAAGAGCCAGGGTACCAGGGACATTGCTTCGTGGCTCATTACCAAGGCTCAAACATTGGACAGTACTATTACCTGGAAGGGATCTCAAGGAATTGAATAATTTTAGTATGTTTTTTGTGCTGGTCAATGTGTGCATCTCCCTGGAAAGACGTGTGGATGGATGGTTAGGAACTCGAATAAGGTCAGGAAATCCAGATTGGGTTTCTTATGAAGGGAGGAGTGTGGATTAGGGCCAGGCCATTCTCCACAAAAGTGAAATGTCATTGGTATGAATAAAAGTTTAATTGAGTGTCCTGCTTACAATGTATTGCTGTAGACCTTAGGGGGATCCTACGAGTATAAAAAGCAAAATAATTTTGTCTGTTGCCATTGGCTTCCCTGGTGGCTCAGATGGTAAAGCGTCTGCCTGCAGTGCAGGAGACCCGGGTTCGATCCCTGGGTTGGGAAGACCCTCTGGAGAAGGAAATGGCAACCCACTCCAGTACTCTTGCTTGGAAAATTCCATGGACTGAGGAGCCTGGTGGGCTACAGTCCATGGGGTCGCAGAGTCGGACATGACTGAGCGACTTCACCTTCACCTTCTCCAGATCATTGTCTAGATCAAATTTATTCATGTGCCTCAAGGTTATGCCTTGATATTTCTCTAAGAAAGGTTTGAAGGGTAATTCCTGATTTTAGCTTTGTGTTTTATTTTTGTAGGAGGTGGAAATTTTCCTCCATAATTGTATACGATTCTCCCATTCTTATCATTCCAGTGCTTTCTTTATCTTCTCCAATGCAGACAGCAGAAAACCAGCCTACCATAACGCATGAAACCAATGTAACAGGCTCATCATCACACTCTTGCTCAACAAGTAACTTCTGTTTCTTTCCTGAACACCTTGTTTAACCATTTCAGGTCAGTGTTCTCATCTCTAAAATGCGATTAAGGAAATTGGTATAAGCATGTATAAAGCACTTTGTATATGCTAGATAATCAGCAAAAATAGAATCTTGTATTTGACCTATAGTTGCTTATGATGTCCAAAAGTATATGTTCTGTATGACAAAATAGATATTTCAAAACACTATTAAAATTTGCACATCAAAACTTCATGCTATAATATCCTTTTATACTGGGGAATTATGTCATTTAAGATACACCGTCACTGGGGCTGATGTAACATATTTTCTAAAGCAAGTTTGGATCAACGGGCAAGCTGGCATATAACGCAGGACTTAGATGGCTCCTGTAACATCCATTTTGAAAACAGTGGTTCTGCTCTTTGGATGTGTAAAGGCCTCTGAGCAGTCACTGGCAGTTTCTTAGCTGTCATGAAAACATTGATTATCTACCTGTGCTGTGCTTAGTCACTCAGTCATGCCTGACTCTCTGTGACCCCATGAACTGTATTCCATCAGCTCCTCTGTCCATGAGATTCTCCAGGCAAGAATACTGGAGTGGGTTGCCATTTTCTTCTTCAGGATTTGCCATTTCCTTATTTTATCTACCTATAAGTGGTAATTTTTAACCTAGTTCTGAGACTGAGCTACTATGACTCCCCTGAAACTGTATGTAAACTTCCCATGAACATGCATTTTCACAGTTAAAGAAGGAAAAAAAAAGGTTCATTTTGGAAGGGTCCATGACAAAATGGTTAAAAAGCATAACCTTCTTAACCATTGAGATTAAGTTAGTAAATATTTTTAATTTGGTATAACTCTTGCACTGCCTACAGCATTTGGCCATATGATTATTAAACTTTTCACTCATCACCAGAAGGCATGTGAATGTACTTGGTGTTTCCAGTGAAACTTCAGTATTTTTTGTAATTCTAATTGATTTTCCTTCTTGTTGAGCAGACAGAAAAGGCATGGTGACACAGTCTCCAGATCCCCTTTGGCATTGCAATGGGAGTGCAAGCATATTCCTTACTACTTTATTAGCCTGATTCACTTGTATGTTTCCTTGGAAGCAAGTTACATTTAGAGAGTATTATTATAAGTCGTGTTCACAATTGATTCTTTCTCATTCACAAAGTAAAGGAAGAAAAAAGTTTGACTCATAAATAGGGATGCTTTCATTGATTAAAGCATTCATTAATTTTAGAAGTTTATATAGATGCACTAGTTTGTTAGAAATACCTGAAAAGTGATATTTTAATCTACCTTCCCCCTCTTCACACACACAGTACAGACTTTTTCCAGACCAAAAAAATTAGAGAAAAAAAAAGAGTGATGTAATTCACAGACAATCAGATACTATCAAGCAAGATTTTAATCATTGTTAGAGAAATAACATACCTTGAGTTGATGTGGTGGGATGGGGACCATCCAAAGTAAAAATATTATGTAAATGAAAGCTTGCTTGCTTAAACATAGGCCCCCTATTGTCCTTTTCCAACCTTATTGTCCTCCTATAGAGAATTTTTGAGGCACTGCAAAATCTTTCTATCTGTAAACCTTACCATATGATGATTTTTTAAGATACTAAGGTCTTGAACAACTTTGTGATTCTGTAGTATGTTCTCACACTTTTCCACAGTTAGCTTGAGAAAAAGCTCAGGGTATCCAGTCTCAGGATGTTCATCAAAGCCTCATCTTTGTGAGTAAGTTACAAGAATTTACTAGTAGGATTTTTGGCTTCCTTGAGTGAAACGACTTTCCTTTCGCTATAAGCAAAAAAATCTTAGAAGCAACACAAATGAAGAGATTTGGGAATGAAAGTAATCCTGATCACAATTGGTGAGTAATTGCAGCAGAGCCATTGTAAGTGAAAGTCAAGCTCAGGAAAAGTGGGATTATTTAGTGTGAGGCCAGATGGCATTATATTGTGCACCCTAGTGACAATGAGAACACCACAACATCGGAATGATATGAATGATTTTAACCACTCTGATGGTATGAGGACTGACTGATCTTATGGATATGGGCTGAATTTGTTTATGCCTGTTAAATAGCAGAAGTGTCACTGACTGTTATGCTCCTGTGCCGGGGTCCAGCCCCAGTGGATCCAGGGAATTCGAAGGGTGGACGGCGTCGGCGTGGAAAACTTATTTGTTTAGAGATAAGATTAGATTAGGAAAAAATAGATTAGGAAGAAAATCTCGAGACAAGAGGTTTGCACCATCTATGTAGGGCCACCGGCATCGGAGAGTGCCCCGCCTTGGGCTCTCTCTCTCACGGCTCTTAGAAGCCGGGACAAATAAGTAGACATGATGAGCCTCCCTGCTCCAGGTGGGAATTCAGCCGAAAAAAGAAAAGAACGACATGGGAAGCCCAGCATCGGTGCAAGACTCCAAAAACTATTTTTCAAAATCAGCTTATATACCCCAAGTTTTTTGTACATAAAGAAATAGAGTTATGCAGGGGCAGTAGTCCCGACCCTCATTGAGACAAACAAGACTTTCTTTTTGCATACCCTTCCACATACAAAGGATCCCAGGTAGTTTACATTATCTTCTGGCCAAGAGGCTTGTTAACATTTTTATGGCTCTCTTCCTGGATAATTGTCCAGAAAACTCCTTTTCCCTAGAAGTGTTTCCTCTTTACTCTGCATCACCCTCAAAGTACAAAAAAGTTACATTCCTATAGAACAAAGTGCAGTGGGTTATAACAAAGAAGGTACTTAACTCAAAGATCTAGTGTTGCTAATACCAGGTCTACTACCTGTTTTTCTATATACCAACTATACCTAAAAATAAAAGATATGAGAATTTGGCAGCAAGTATTGGCTCAACAAGTGAAACCTTTAATCGGTCCTATTCTAATGATTTTGACTCCTCAGAAGCCTCGACATTCCTAGGATGTTTTAAGCTTCCTGTGTCCCCTACAGTCGGGAGGCCTCAAACAATCACATGCGCAGCCTGCAGGCAGGCTAGAAAGCCATCAGAGGGGTTTTTGGATTGAAACACTCTTTCAAATGCAGAAGATGAGAGCCCTGAATTGACTTTTTCCAGAGAATGTCAGAAGAGTGGAAAAGCAGGCAGATTCTTATTTTTGGGGGGGTGGATGCTCAGGAAATTCCAGGGGAAAACCTGAGGTCTGATTAGCCTTGCAATCAGAGCTCTGCCGCATGACCTTGTCACGGGTGGAATTCCTCACGCTGGCTCCCGGCACTCCTGAATATCCAGATTTATTCTGGATTAAAAAAAATTCTGAATGATGAGATTGTTCTTAAACTCAGTTACCTGCAGGACAGGTATGTTTAGCAGCAAGTAGAAACCAGTTCACAGTTCAGTTCAGTTCAGTTCAGTCGCTCAGTCGTGTCCGACTCTTTGCGACCCCATGAATCGCAGCACGCCAGGCCTCCCTGTCCATCACCAACTCCCGGAATTCACTCAGACTCATGTCCATCCAGTCAGTGATGCCATCCAGCCATCTTATCCTCTGTCGTCCCCTTCTCCTGCCCCCAATCCCTCCCAGCATCAGAGTCTTTTCCAGTGAGTCAACTCTTCGCATGAGGTGGCCAGAGTACTGGAGTTTCAGCTTTAGCATCATTCCTTCTAAAGAAATCCCAGGGCTGATCTCCTAGTAGGCAGCAGCAAAATCTTGGACTTTTTGTATCTTGACTCTGAAGATGTCAGGGTGTTTCCCAGATGTCCTAAAGCCAAGCAGCATACATTTCAACCCAGCACATCACCTTCCTGAACTCTCTTAAGGAGAGAATTGAACAAGCAAGTGAGGATGTGTAAGAAAAGGTATTCATTGCTGCTATTTATAATCATGACAGTGTTATAAACACCCTGATGTTCAAAGATAAAGGATTAATTACTTCAGTCAGTTAAGGATGCTCACTTATTGCCATTAACAATGTTGCCACTGCAGTGAATTACTGACATAAGAAGACAGTGTCAATTGTTAAGTGAAAAAACGAACCTGTAAAATGTTATATATACTATATATTGAACATAGTCACTGTTTCTGTTAAGAAAAGCACTAGAAGAATAAAGTCCTAGACAAGGATGTAATGAAAAATACTAATAGTGGTTGTTTCTGGATGTTGGGATTATGTTTCTTTATCTCGAGTTGCACATTCTGAAATGAACCTGCAGTGTTTATGTAACACAGTAGTTTTAAAAAGGAAACAAAGCCTGCTTCCTGTAACTGCACGTCCCATCTAACTACTGTCCCTCCTTCACAAATAAGGTGATAACACAACTTTTCCCTTCCAAGACACTGGCCTTTTCTCCTTTAGGCAAGGACAGCTCAAATGCTAAGTTACCCTCTTCTCTATTCCTATTAGTGTTTATCAGGAAATACCTAATATACCTTACCCAAGTACTTTTTTAAATTTGCATTTGACAGACAGAGAAACAGAAGTTCAGAGAGGCTAAATAACTTGTCCAGGGTCACACAGCAACTGAGTAAAAGAGCTGGGATTCTGACTCTGGCGTTTAACCTCTTATGCAGGAAGAGACATGAGACTTAAAACTTTTCTCTGTATTGAACCTAGACTAGCGATGTACACCTGTGGCAGATTCATGTCAATGTATGGCAAAACCAATACAGTATTGTAAAGTAAAAAAATAAAATTAAAAATATATATAAAATAAAATAAAAAAACAACAACAAAAAAAACTTTTCTCTGACCATCCACTTTGTTTCTATTAAAATTCTATATAGTGGGAACTCTTTAGATTTAGAGTGAAGCTATGTAAAGGGGCAAAGCATGATACCTGGTGTATTTTGGGTTTATTTCAGGAGGTGATGATCACTTATGGACCACACTAGGAGATTCAAATAAACTGTATTTTCTTCAATTGCTCCGCGTTTTAATTGTTAAGCAGAGAATACATCTGAGCAGCCACTTTCAAGTCCATTTATGAACCCATAGATATTACCTTGAGTTCTCCTGAAAAGAAAAAGTGTTGACTCAAGAGCCAAATTCAAAATTGAGCACATTCAGTTAACATTGAATAACACCACATCAGTTTACATAGGAACAGAAATTGTTGTTGTTTTCTAATAAGAGGATTATTTATGAAGGTGGCTACTGTTGATTGCTCAGTTGTGTCTGACTGTTTGTGACCCTATGGACTGTAGCCCTCCAGGCTTCTCTGTTCATGGAATTCTCTAGGCAAGAATACTGGAGTTTGTTGTCGTGTCCTACTCCAGGGGATCTTCCCAACCCAGGGATCTCCTGCATTCCAACCCGGGTCTCCTGCATTGTAAGCAGCTTCTTTACTGTCTGAGCCACCAGGGAAGTATGGAAATACCTTATCAATTTTTTAAAATATGTATTTAAAAATACATATAATAATGCATATTCATTTAAAGCTTCGAGTTTCAGTTTTGACAAATGCATACAGTTCTTTAAGTATACTTACATATGTATATACAACATACATATCGTGTATGTTGCAAAATATACAACATTTCCACCATCCCAAATACATTTTGAATTTTAAATTGTCTTAGAATTTCACCATATAGCTATAACTTCAGATCATTTGGTCTCACCCCTCATAATCCAAAACTAGCCAAGGGCCAATAAGATAAATATGTCAGGGTGCATTGTTTCCAAAAATGTTTTCTTCTCATAATTCTAACATGACTTTTTTTTTTCTTTTAATCTGCTGATGTTTCCTTAGGCTGTAGTACTGACACAAGATACTTGGATATGCATCAACAAGGGAGTCTATATTGGAATATCTGTTACAATCTCGGTACTATTCCTCACGTTTTTGGTATTCATGATTAATAAAAGCAAGTCACCTCAGGACTGTACCTGCAAGAGTATTCTTGATCTAACCTGCCTATAACCCTACATTCCACATGATTTCAATTTCATATAACTTTCTTGATTGGTTCTTACATTATTCTTTTTCTTTTTTATTTCTCTTAAATTATTGTCCCATAAAGAGAAACATGTTATTTAAATTCTCCATAGAAGAAATTAAATATGGACAATTAAGAATTGGTTGGGTAGAGCTGGAATTTGGAAGTCAACAAGCCAGTATAATATATAAGATTTGCTCACTCGTCATTTTCCCCTCCCCTCAAGACCTCAAGGGTGAAATTGTTGAGGATTTTACAACATCCAATTAACAGAAGAAGCAATAAGTTATTGGGAGGGTACATGATATCAGGGCCAGGAGGAGATTGAAGGATTTTGCAAGGCAATCATCCAACGTCTCCTGGTTTCCTTCCACCAGTTGAGTGTGTGTGTTTAAAACCTGTCATCTATGAAAGAAACACAATCTCCCACCTTTTTTTACAGTGAAATATAATGGCATCAAAGTAACCTATGGCATGTGGGTAATTATACTAAATCTTTTATTAATATGTGATGCTTTACATTAAGGGGATTATTTGGCTCCTAGATTCAAAAAAAAGTTATCTGGAGTTGTCAAGGAAAGGATCCACAATTATTTTCTCTTTCTTTTAAAAAATAGTCTTTCTAAAAATAAATTTAAAAATATTCTTTCTTCTTAATTAATTTGTCAGGCTTTGAGATCTGTACAGATTTTATTCATATTAAAGTAATAACAGAAATAAAATAGTTGTTTGGAAAAAACATCTCATGAACTCTTTGGCTTACATGTTTAATTTTCTCTTTATTTCTTCCCCAATTTAGGTAATTTATTCTTGGGTAATAAGTTGGAACTACGATGGTAAGTTTGAAATGGTTTGTGTCAATGATTCTTTTAACAATTCTTACTCTAGTAAAAATGTCTCTGTCTCTCTCGTCTATTCCTTCTGAACTCCCCGTTTTATACTCTGGATCCTGAAAAATCTAGTATATAGAGAACTTCCACTGCTTCCAACCTTCCAGTGATGATTTTAGCATCTCTGTACTCCCTGAAAATGTGCTAGAACTGCTACAGAAACAGCACCTGAAACCAGACCTCAAAGAACAAGAACTAATTTGCAGGTTTTTGTTTTTTGTTTTTTTTTTTTTCTTTTGATGGGCCATTAGAATGGGTTGTTTGGTACATTATTTGATTTCATTCAATGCTTTGTTTATTGAATGTATATTAGATGCCTGTTCCAAAGAGATGAGCAAAAGAAACAGAAAATATATAAATGAATAAACAGTGTACTTTTAGAGCTTTCAGAGAAATACCACGGGGACTACAGTAGCAGGGCAACAGGTTGTGTGAGTGAGCCCCAAAGGAGCAGAAGGCAGCTCTGCAAAGATCTGGAGGAGGGCAGCTCCAGTCTGAAGATGCACAAAGCCAGGGGGTAGGGACGTGTCCTCTCCATGGTTCCCACCATTCCCTACGGTTCCACCCCAGCCTACTCTGCTCAATTAGTTGTGTGGTCTCATAGGCATTTGAATTTACAGTTGTACAAATCTACGTCACTTCCCAATGACAAGTTAACTCCTCTCTATGTATCCCTGTAGGCATTTTTGCAAACACCTGTAAAGGTGGGAAACCATGAATTCCTTCCAAATCTAAACAGCCTGCAGCATCTGGTCCAGCTTGGGCTTTAAGAAAGGTTTTCCTTTGATAAAACCCACCCCTCACTCCATCATCCATTATTCCTAGTTCTCTTTCACTGGATGTTCGTACACAGCCTTTCCTATGTCTGAGTTAATCACATGAGCCCGTCCACAGAACACGCCTTGAATAATCCCCAGCATATTGCAAGTGTTCCATCATGCTGGCTTTTATTATTGCAGTCATGCCTTTCCTAGCAATAAACCTGTGAGACAGGAACTAGTATTACTCTCAGTTTACAGATTAGAAGACAGGATTAGAGATGTTAAGTGACATCCAAGGTCACATCACACATCAGGTAAAAGACTCCATCTTAGGCCTCTTAGAGTCAAAAACACAGACTTGAAGTTTTTGACTATCTGATTCTAAAAATGTATGAAAAATATACTCTCTATGAGAAGAAAAGCATGGAAGATAGCATCCTTATAGTTCATTTTTGTCCTTTCACTGTTAACTTTTATTAGTTTCACCTTTTATCACCTAGTTAGAAAATACTGATTTTAGAAAATACTGTATATTATAGAAAAGAAAGGAAAAAAAAAAAAGGAGCATTTCCTCATGCTATTATTTTTTGGGAAGCTATATCATGTTATTTTTTGGGAAGCTATATCACATTGACTCATTTTGAGCTACTAACATTTAAACTGTTTCCACACATGTATGACTAATCTGTTTAAAGATCATAGCTGAGTGAAGGTTCAGTGCATGTTATATCATTTCTGGGCAGACTTAGGTAATAAAAATAGTGACTGCATACAAATTCTGAAAAAGGTAGCTGTATCAAAGCTCCACAAATGACCTTTTCATACACCTGATGTGTGATAGTACATGGTATACAGCTCATGTAAACCATGGCTTTCTAATTCTCACCATTAAGACACAGAAAGATTTCTGATTCCCTGATCCAGTATAGACTTACATGAAATAATCCTATTTTTCTATGTCCAGTATGCTCTTATGTTTTGTATATGGATATATATTTATCTTAAATACAGGAAATAGATGACTAAATAGATTTAATTTAACCCTCACTTGAGAATTGGACTGTGAAGAAAGCTGAGCGCCAAAGAATTGATGCTTCTGAACTGTGGTGTTGGAGAGGACTCTTGAGAGTCCCTTGGACTGCAAGGAGATCCAACCAGTCCATTCTGAAGGAGATCAGCCCTGGGATTTCTTTGGAGGGAATGATGCTAAAGCTGAAACTCCAGTACTCTGGCCACCTCATGCAAAGAGTTGACTCATTGGAAAAGACTTTGATGCTGGGAGGGATTGGGGGCAGGAGGAGGAGGGGACGACAGAGGATGAGATGGCTAGATGGCATCACTGACTCGATGAACGTGAATCTGAGTGAACTCCAGGAGTTGGTGATGGACAGGGAGGCCTGGCGTGCTGCGATTCATGGGGTCACAGAGTCGGACACGACTGAGCGACTGAACTGAACTGAACTGAAAGAGTTACAGTCCACAGTTGGGAAAAAACCCAGCCAAACCATTTCCTTGCCATCTTTGAGAATGTGCATCGTGATTTAGTACTTCCATTTGACATCTTATATTAGTCTTCTTAGATTTTTCCATTTTTGTATTCTGTTAGATGAGTCTCTTGGAGAAGGCAATGGCACCCCACTCCAGTACTCTTGCCTGGAAAATCCCATGGACAGAGGAGCCTGGAAGGCTGCAGTCCATGGGGTTGCTGAGGGTCAGACACGACTGAGCAACTTCACTTTCACTTTTCACTTTCATGCATTGGAGAAGGAAATGGCAGCCCACTCCAGTGTTCTTGCCTGGAGAATCCCAGGGATGGGGGAGCCTGGTGGGCTGCTGTCTATGGGGTCACACAGAGTCGGACACGACTGAAGTGACTTAGCAGCAGCAGCAGCAGCAGCAGATGGGTCTCTTGAAGGAGACCAGTCTGAGTTTTTAGAAATGACTGCTGAGGATTTCTACCTCCCTATTACACAGACTTCCCTGAAACTTCATGTTTACAGCTCTGGAAGCTTCTATGCATTTCATAGGCTTGTGAATGGAGCTCTGGGAAATGCAAATACCCAGTGTGCCTGAACAAAAACAACTGTGTTGTTCATACTTGAGAAATGGTCTGCTTTTCTCTTATTCATGTTATTCTTTTTGCAGTGTGATTCCACTGAGGGACTCTCATGTTCAAATTTTGAAAAATGCACATGTGAATTATCTCTGAGCAGAAGACTATCTCGACGTTATTGATGACCAATTTTAAGTCAAGGATTAAGACCCAGTGGCCTTCTAAGGTGTTAAGCCCTTGACTGTAGAAGACAGTGACCAGATATCACCATATCAGAGTTCTTTCAGGCAGCAGGGCAATTTTTTAGTCAGTTTCCAGTGGCATTTCAAGGAGTCAGGGATATTGGGTGCAGCCCATCTGTATAGAGTCAAGTTCTGTCACACAGTCCTAATTTTTTATACTAAACATGTATCAATCTTTCTGGTGATTGGAGAGCTCTCTCCTAAACATGCCATGTATTCTTTGGAATTGTATATTCTCTTAAGTCCTTATGAAACCTGTTATCCATCAAGAATTCTCATTGTGGAGACAAAAAACACTTCTATTTCAGATATCAAGGCTGTCCAGAACAGCTGACTACAACTTAAAATCAGCAAACCCAACTTGGGATTAAAAGATTTAACATGAAAGCATTTCATGATACCTTTTTGTTTTAATTAAGTGACTTCAAATGTTATATTCCTTAGGAACTCTCAAGGGTTTCAAATCATGGGTGTACAGGTTTTTTTTTTAACATGATTTCAAGTCCCACCTTTATTTTGTTATTACACACACACACATTCACACATATATAATGA
The DNA here is from genome assembly GCF_014754425.2 of Oryx dammah. NCBI lineage: Eukaryota > Metazoa > Chordata > Mammalia > Artiodactyla > Bovidae > Oryx > Oryx dammah. The sequence continues at coordinate 41,688,844 of NW_024070189.1, forward strand.
TATTAACATTATAATGACATCCAATAAGGCAAGTCCTCTCACTATTCTTTTTCATAATGTCCCTGCATATTCTTGTTAATTTATCTTTACAAACAAGCTTTTGATTATTTTATAAAATTCCAACATAGTAAATCCTGTGTATCCTTACTTAATTTGGAGAGATGATTCTTTGTGATATTAAATCTTCTCATCAAAGAACATGGTTTATCTTTTTATTTATTTATTTTATTAAATTAATTTGTTTATTTTAATTGGATGCTAATTACTGTATAATATTGTAGTGGTTTTGCCATACATTGACAGGAATCGGCCATGGGTGTACATGTGTTCCCCATCCTGAACCCTCCTCCCACCTCCCTCCCCATCCCATCCCTCAGGTTCATCCCAGTTCTCTGGCCCTGAGCACCCTGTCTCATGCATCAAACCTAGACTGGAGATCTGTTTCACAAATGGTAATACACATGTTTCAATGCTATTCTCTCAAATCACCCCACCCTCACCTCCCATGGAGTCCAAAAGTCTGTTCTTAAGGACCTTAAGGGCCTTTCCAATTGTGAGTTGGCATTTTTGGTGATCCCAATAATCCCTAATTTTTTTCCACACAGCCACCAGTGTAATCGAAGGAACCAGGATCTGATTGTGCTATGGGAGTTGAAAATCCTCCCACTGCTCCCCAGTAGGTACAAGTCCCTACTCCATCCTAAGCCCCTCACAGTTTCTCCCTTGTCCACTTCATGCAGCCCCTCCATGCAGTGCTCTGGCAGACAGAAATGCCTCACATACCCACTCTCCTCTCTGTAGGTCAGCATGTCTTGGGGAGATGCTTGTCTCCTGTCTCTCCACCAGGCATGCCATCCCTCAAGGTTCATCTCAGCCTTAGCCTCGTCACACTTTCTCACCTCATCCTTGTAGACAGAATGCATCCCCTCCCCTGAACCCTTCTGTGCAGCCCATTGTAGTCTCTCTGTGAATAATATGGAGCACCTCCCATGTGCCAGGCATGGTGCCAGTGCCTAGCTCAGGTCCCTCTGCAGGAGACCAGCACCCACCTAACCTGTGTTGCATCTAGGGGTAAATTACAAAGAAACCCCTTCCTCCTTCTGGCTGACAGAGCCCTGGAGCCAGGGCAGAGACGTGTCAAATAGAGTCTCTACAAACTATTACCATAAATAGTGACCCTATAACGTGGTCTTGTAATATGAGAGGTGTTCAGATCACTGATGCTTGTTATACTGAGCTCTTTGAGGGAAGTGTATGTAGTTTCCTAGCATCCAGTTTACACAAGACTTGTCCATGACAATTAGTGAACACATTGACTGAAAAAATATTCCCTAGAGCCTTCTAGTCAGGGAATGAGATGGTTGGATGGCATCACCAACTCAATGGACATGAGTCTGAGCAAGCTCTGGGAGTTGGTGATGTACAGGGAAGCTTGGCAAGCTGCAGTCCCTGGGGTCACAAAGACTTGGACATGACTGAGCCACGGAACTGAACTGAGAGCCTTCTTGTGTGTGCTGGGGGTGGGATGGGGAAAGAGTGTCTCTAAAACTAGAACCTACCCCCTTCCTATGACTGGCTGGAGTATGAGAGACTGTGTGAACCCCAGCAACTGAGACTAGTAATTTTCAAATTTGATTGCATATTAGAATCACCTGGGAACTCAGACCCTGACCAATCAAATTAGGGTCTCTGTAGCTGGGGCTGAGGTAGTGTTGTGGTAGTCCAGTTGGAGAGCCGGTTGAAAGAAAGATTTCCAGGGGCAGAGTATTACAGAAAGTGAATTTACTAAGAAAAAAGGGCAGAGATAATGTAGGCACTGGGAACACAGTGGGCCAACCTCCTGATAAGTCAGAGAGAGTCGACTGTTAGAACAGCGGGTGAGCTCAAGGGAGAACCAGTGCTTTTTGTGGGCTAGTAGCCAATTTTTATAGCCTCTAAACAAAGAAAATTCCTGCTTGAAGGATGGCATCATCATCAGTGATTGGTCAGGGTACTATAGGGTGAGTACCAGAGTGGGTATTTTTGCCTAATAGGGGTAAGGGAGCTGGCCAGTAAGAAGCAGGGGGTTTTGGGCAATGGTTACAATAGGACTTGTGGGATTTATCCCTGGGTTGGGAAGATCCCCTGGAGTAGGAAATGGCAACCCATTCCAGTATTCTTGCCTATAAAATTCCATGGACAGAGGAACCTGGTGGGCTATAGTCCAAGGGGTTGCAAAGAGTCAGACAGCAGTAAGCTAATGAGCACCCCCCCACACACAGTGGGGCTCAGTCACGTCCAGAGGTGGCCTTGGTTCTGGGCTGGGCGTCTGTGGCCTTAGTACAAGCCTCACACCTGTAACCTTCATATGGGACTCCACAGGCAGTGTTAAACTTCTCGGTCTCCCCAGGTGATTTCAATGTGTAGGCGAGCTTGAAAGTAGTCAGTTGAGCACTGACCTAGAGACTTGGAAAAGGAAGATAATGGCATATTTTCTTGTTGTATGTGATAAATGCTCTAGAAAAGCGTGAGAGATACACACTAACACAGAAGCACATCAACACTGGTCCAGTATGGGGCAGGTGAGCCACCAAGGGGGGAAAGGGCAGAACGCCTGGTGACATCAGATCTGTCCTCCATGTGGCTTCCTTGGCAACCACATGATGCTGGTGCAGCCTGGGAACGAGAAGTCTGGATGCTGCCATGCTTTTGTAAGGCTTCTCAGGAAGCTGGCCCACAGCTGTCTCCTTTAACCATCCCTGGGCCTCCAAAGAATTGAATGTTTTCTTCCACCAGTTGTAAAAACAAGTAAAGAAGAAAGTCCCCTTTGGCCTGTGAGGAAGTGCTCTAAAGTGACCTTCTGTGTTTTGTGCTGTCAACTGCTGAGATGGGGTGTGCTCTGTCTGGCAGTTTCTGCACCTGCTGGAGCCAAAAAATACTTGGGTAATAAATTATTCACATATTTCTCAATAGACTTTATTTTTTAGAGCAGTTTCAAGGTCACAGCAAAACTGAGGGGGAAGTACAGGGAGTTCCTATATGCCTGTCTCCCTCTCCCCAAAATACACAGCCTCCTCACTATCCACATGTATCCCAAGCCTTGTGCACCAATGTTGGCATATTGATGAACCAATATTGATACATCATTGTTAACTGAAGTCCATAGTTTATTGGAGTTCAAACTTTGTGAGATGCATTCTAAAGGTTTTGACAAGGGTATCATTATATGTATCCACCATTACCAAATCATGCTAAACAGTTTCATTGCTCTATTTACTGCTCTAAAAATCCCCTCTGCTCCACCTGTCCTTTCCTTCCTCCCCTCAGACCTGTGACAACCACTGACCTTTTAATTGTCTCCATAGAAAGATCATACCTTTTCTGAGATTTCATGTAGTTGGAATTACAGAGTATTCAGATTGTCTTCTTTCACTTGGCAGTATGCAATTAATGTTCCTGTTTCTTTTCGTGGCTTCACAGATCATTTCTTATTATTGTGGAATAATATTTTTTAGTTTAAGTGTAACAGTTTGTTCACTGACCTATAGAAGGGCATAATAGTGGCTTTCACATTTTGGCAACTATGAATAAAACTGTTAAAAAAAATTCATGTGTAGGTAAGTGAAAAGTGAAGTCACTCAGTCATGTCCAACTCGACTCTTTGCGACTCCGTGGACTGTAGCCCACCAGGCTCCTCCGTCCATGGGATTCTCCATGCAAGAATACTGGAGTGAGTTGCCATTTCCTTCTCCAGGGGATCTTCCTGACAAAGGGATTGAACCCAGGTCTCCCGCATTGCAGGAAGAGGCTTTAACCTCTGCACCACCAGGGAAGCCTGTAAAGGAGCACGATCAATGGATTGTATGGTAAGAGTTTGTTAAGTTTTGTAAGAAATTACTAAACTGTCTTCAAAAATAGCTAAATATCAAAATGACATTTTTTAATTCTCATCAGCAATAAATGAGAGTTCCTTTTGCTCCACATCCCTGTCAGCATTTGGTGTTGGATTATAACCATTCTAACTGTCCTTTTCTTAAAATTATTTTTTTATTGAAGGGTAATTGCTATACAGAATTTTGCTGTTTTCTGTCAAACTTCAACATGAATCAGCCATAGGTATACATATATCCCCTCCCTTTTGAAACTCCCTCCCAACTCCCTCCCATCACCCCTCTAGGATGATACAGAGCCCCTGTTTGAGTTTCCTGAGCCATACAGCAAATTCCTGTTGGCTATTTATTTTACATATGGTAATATAAGTTTCCATGTTAATCTTTCTATACATCTCACTCTCCACTCCCCTCTCCCCAGGTCTACAAGTTTATTCTCTATGTTTGTTTCTCCATTGTTACCCTGTAAATAAATTCCTCAGTACCATTTTTCTATATTCTGTATATATGTGTTAGAATACGGTATTTATCTTTCTCTTTCTGACTCACTTCAGTCTGTATAATAGGTTCTAGGTTCATCCATCTCATTAGAAACGGACTCAAATGTGTTCCTTTTTATGGCTAATATTCCACTGTGTATATATACCACAAAATCTTTATCCATTCATCTGTCGATGGACATCTAGGTTGCTTTCATGTTCTAGCTATTGTAAATAGTGCTGCAATGAACAACAGAATACATGTGTCTCTTTCAATTTTGGTTTCCTCAGGGTATAGGCCTCGGAGTGGGATTTCTGGGTCATATGGTGGTTTTATTCCTAGTTTTTAAAGGAATCTCCATACTGTTTTCCATAATGACTGTATCAATTTACATTCCCACCAACAGTGCAAGAGTATTCCCTTTTCTCCACACCCTTTCCAGCATTTATTCTTTGTAGACTTTTTGATGAGGGCCATTCTAACTGGTGTGAGGTGATATCTCATTGTCGTTTTGATTTGCATTTCTCTAAAAATGAGTGATGTTGAGCATCTCTTCATGTGTTTGTTAGCCACCTGTATGTCTTCCTTGGAGAAATGTCTGGTTAGGTCTTTTCCCCACTTTTTGATTGGGTTGTTTGTTTTTCTGGTATTGCATTGTATGAGCTGCTTGTATATTTTAGAAATTAATCCTTTGTCAGTTGTTTCATTTGCTATTATTTTCTCCCATTCTGAAGGTTGTCTTTTCACCTTGCTTATAGTGTCCTTTGCTGTGCAAAAGCTTATAAGTTCAATCAGGTCCTACTTGTTTACTTTTGTTTTTATTTCTGTTACTCTAGGAGGTGGGTCAGAGAGGATTTTCCTTTGATTTGTCGAGTGTTCTGCCTCTGTTTTCCTCTAAGAGTTTTATAGTTTCTGGTCTTCCATTTAGGTATTTAATCCATTTTGAGTTTATCTTTGTGTATGGTGTTAGGAAGTTTTCTAATTTCATTCTTTTGCATGTAGCTGTCCAATTTTCCCAACAACATTTATTGAAGAGGCTGTCTTTGTCCCATTGTATATTCTTGCCTCCTTTGTCAAAAATAAGGTTCCCATAGGTGCATGGGTTTATTTCTGGGGTTTCTATCTTGTTCCCTTGGTCTATATGTCTGTTTTGTGTCAGTACCATACTGTCTTGATGACTGTTGCTTTGTAGTATAACCTGAAGTCAGGAAGCTTGATTCCTCCAGCTCCATTCTTCTTTCTCAAGACTGCTTTGGCTATTTGGGGTCTTTTGTGTTTCCCTATGAATTGTGAAATTTTTTGTTCTAGTTCTGTGAAAAATGCCATTAGTAATTTGACAGGGATTGTATTAAATCTGTAGATTGCATTTGGTAGTATAGTCATTTTCACAATATTGATTCTTCTTACCAAGGAACATGGGATATCTTTCCATCTGTTTATGCCATCTTTCATTTCTTTCATTAGTGTCTTATAATTTTCTGTGTACAGTTCTTTTGTCTTCTTAGGTAAGTTTATTCCTAGATATTTAATTCTTTTTATTGCAATGGTGAATGGGATTGATTCTTTAATTTCTCTTTCTGATTTTTCATTGTTAGTATATAGAAATGCAAGTGATTTCTGCATATTGATTTTGTAGCCTGTAACTTTGCTAAATTCACTGATTAGCTCTAGTAATTTTCTGATGCTTATCTTTAGGGTTTTCTATGTACAGTATTATGTCATCTGCAAACAGTGAGAGCTTTACTTCTTCTTTTCTGATCTGGATTCCTTTTGTTTCTTTTTCTTCTCTGATTGCTGTAGCTAGGACTTCTAGAACTATGTTGAATAATAGTGGTGAAAGTGGACAGCCTTGTCTTATTCCTGATCTCGGGGGGAATGCTTCAGTTTTTCATCATTGAGAAAAATGTTTGCCATAGGCTTATTATATATGGCCTTTACTATGCTGAGGTAGGCTCTTTCTATGCCCATGTTTTGAAGAGTTTTAATCATAAATAGGTGCTGAATTTTGTCAAAGGCTTTTTCTGCATCTATTGAGATGATTATATGGTTTTTATCTTTCAATTTATTAATATGGTGTATCACATTGATTGCTTTCTGTATGTTGATGAATCCCTGGAATAAACCCAACTTGATCATGGTGTATGAGCTTTTTGATGTGTTGCTGATTTCTGTTTGCTAAAATTTGTTGAGGATTTTTGCATCTATGTTCATCAGTGATATTGGCCTGTAGTTTTCTTTTCTTGTGTTGTCATTGTTTGGTTTTTTTGAAAGAGTTTTAGAAGGATGGGCATTAACTCTTCTCTAAATGTTTGACAGAACTCTCCTGTGAAGCCATCTGGTCCTGGGCTTTTGTTTTTTGGGAGATTTTTGATCACAGTTTCAATTTCAGTGCTTGTAATTGGATTTCTCATAACTTCTATTTCTTCCTGGTTCAGTCTTGGAAGATTGAACTTTTCTAAGAATCTGTCCATTTCTTCCAGGTTATCTATTTTATTACCATATAGTTTTCCATAATAGTCTCTTATAATCCTTTGTATTTTGCTTTGTCTGCTGTAACCTCTCCTTTTTCATTTCTAATTTTGTTGATTTGATTCTTCCCTCTTTTTTTTCTTGATGAGTCTGGCTCAAACCAGCTTTTAGTTTTATTAACCTTTACTATTGTTTCTTTCATTTCTTTTTCATTTATTTCTGCTCAGATCTTTATGATTTCTTTACTTCTACTAATTTTGGTGTGTTTTTATTCTTCTCTTTTTTCAAGTTGCTTTAGGTGTAAAGTTAGGTTGTCTATTTGATGTTTTCTTGTTTCTTGAGGTAGGATTGTATAGCTATAAATTTCTCTCTTAAAACTGCTTTGCTGCATCCCATAGGTTTTGAGTTGTCGTGTTTTCATTGTCATTTGTTCCTAGAAATTTTTTTGATTTTCTTTTTGATTTCTTCAGTAACCTGTTGGTTATTTAGAAATGTGTTGTTTCATCTCCATGTGTTTGTGTGTCTTACAGTTTTTTCTTATAATTGTTATCTAGTCATATAGCATTGTAGTCAGAGAAGATGCTTGATAAAATTTCAGTTTTCTTAAACTTACTGAGGTTTGATTTGTGACCCAAGATGTGGTCTATCCTGGTGAATGTTCCATGTGCATTTGAAAAGGTCCATTCTTCAGCATTTGGGTAGAATGTCCTGAAGATATCAATGAGATCCAGCTCATCTAAAGTATCATTTAAAACTTGTGTTTCCTTGTTAGTTTTCTGTTCTGATGATCTGTCCATTGGTGTGAATGGGGTGTTAACGTCTCCTACTATTATTGTGTTACTGTCAGTTTCTCCTTTTATGTCTGCTAGTGTTTGTCTTATGTACTGAGATGCTCCTATATCGAGTGGACAGATATTCACAATTGTTGTGTCTTCCTCTTGGAATGATCCCTTGATCATTACGTACTGTCCTTCCTTATCGCTTGTAATCTTCTTTATTTTAAGGTCTATTTTGTCTGATATGAGGATTGCTACTTCAGCTTTCTTTTGCTTCCCATTTGCATGGAATATAATTTTCCATCCCCACTTTCAGTCTACGTGTGTCTTGATGTCTGAAGTAGGTTTCCTGTAGACAGAATATATATGGGTCTTGTTTTTGTATCCATTCAGCCAGTCTGTGTCTTTTGGTTGAAGCATTTAATCCATTTACATTTAAATTAATTCTTGATACATATGTTCCTATTGCCATTTTCTAATTGTTTGGGGTTGATTTTGTAGATCTTTTTTCTTCTGTTGTATTTCTTGACAATATAAGTCTGTTTAACATTTGTTGTAAAGCTGGTTTGGTGGCACTGGATTCTCTTAACTTTTGCTTTTCTGAAAAGCTTTTTATTTATCCATCAATTCTGAATAAGATCCTTGCTGGGTACAGTAATTTTGATTGTAGATTTTTCCCTTTCAGAACTTTAAATTTACCCTGCCACTCCCTTCTGGCCTGCAGAGTTTCTGGTGAAAGATCAGCTTTAAGCGTACGGGGTTTCCCTTATGTTACTTGTTGCTTCTACCTTGCTGCTTTTAATATTCTTTCTTTGTGTTTAGTCTTTGTTAGTTTGATTAGTATGTGTCTTGGTGTGTTTCTCCTTCAGTTTATCCTGTATGGGACTCTTGGTGCTCTGGACTTGATTGACTCTTTCCTTTTCCATGTTGGGAAAATTTTCAACAATAATCTCTTCAAAAATTTTCTCATACCCTTTCTTTTTCTCTTCTTCTTCTGGGACCCCTATAATTTGAATGTTGGTGTGTTTGATATGGTCCCAGAGGTCTCTGGGGCTGTCCTCAGCTCTTTTCATTCTTTTTAGTTTATTCTGCTCTTCAGAAGTTATTTCCACCATTTTATCTTCCAGCTCACTGATTCGTTCTTCTGCTTCAGATATTCTGCTATTGATTCCTTCTAGGGTATTTTTAATTTCAGTAATTGTGTTGTTTGTTTCTGCATGCTTATTCTTGAATTATTCTAGGTCTTTTTTAAATTGATTCTTGCATTTTCTCCATTTTGTTTTCAAGATTTTTTATCATTTTTACTATCATTATTCTGAATTCTTTTTCAGGTAATTTTCTTATTTCCTCTTCACTTATTTGGACTTCTGTGTCTCTAGTTTGTTCTTTCATTTGTGCAATATTTCTCTGTCTTTTCTTTTTTTTTTTTTTAAGTTATTGTTTTTGAGGGCTTCTTTTCCCAGGCTTCAAGGAAAGTTGAATTCTTTCCTCGAAGAAGATTGAATTCTTTCTTCATTATGGTTTCTGACCTCGCAAGGTTCATCCAGTGGTTTGTGTGAGCTTCATATAGGGTGAGATTTGGGCTGAGTTTTTGTTTTCTTGTTTGTTTTTCTTCTGATGGGCAAGGCTTAGTAAGGTGGTACTCCTGCCTGTTGATGGTTGGGTTTGTATTTTTGTTTTGTTTGTTGTTTAGATGAGGCATCCTGCACTGGTGGTTGGGTGATGCTGGGTTTTGTATTCAAGTGGTTTCCTTTGTGTGAGTTCTCACTATTTGATACTCCCTAGGGTTAGTTCTCTGGTAGTCTAGTGTCTTAGAGTCAGTGCTCCCACTCCAAAGGCTCAGGGTTTGATCTCTGGTCAGGAATAAAGATTCCACAAGTGGTTTGTTATGCCATTAAGGGAGAGTAAAACAAATATCCAAAAAAAGATGAACTCCAAATGGCAGTTAGAAAATTAGGCAAATAACAATTAAAGTAATGGTATACACATATACATATACACCCATGAGCAAAGTGAAAACAGTCCAACAAAAATAAAGTACTGTAGATTGATCTGGCAAACAAAGGAAATCAAAAATTATATTTACCAGTTAAGAACAAAGCTAACTTAAGCACAAACTGAAAAACAAAACTAAAGCAAGGTGCCAAGTGGGGAATAAAGCAATGAAAACAAAACTAACAAATATGTTGAGGAAAGGAAAGAAAGAAAAGAAAGAAACAATAGATATGCAAAGTTAAATAGAGATAGATGAAGATTTATATATATTAAAGATTAACTGCAAGGGGGAAAGAACAGTTGGAAAGGCAAACAAAGGAATAAATGTAGAAGAAATAAAATAGATTTAAAAAATTAAAAATTACAATTATAAAAAAGAGAAAAGAGAAAAAAACTGAACAAGTTAGAAAAAAGGGGGAAATAAAGGAAAACTTCACAGAACTGCAAAAGCCCAATGTAGAGACAGAGGTTTATAACAACAGTAGAAACTGTGACTGAATATACACATATACAAATACACCCATAAGCAAAATCAGTCCAACAAAATTAATTACAATAGATTGACCTGGGGAACAAAGGAAACCAAAAATTATATCTACCAGAACAAAACTAATTAAAGCACAAACTGGAAAACTAAACTAAAGCAAGATGTCAGTTGGAGAATAAAGCACTGAAAATAAAACTAACAAATATATTGAGAGGAAAGGAGAGAAAGAAAAGAAAGAATAGATATGCAACATTAAATAGAGGTAGATAAAGAAGATTTATATACTTAAAGTTTAACTGCAAGGGGGAAAAAACAGTAGGGAAATAAAACAAAGGAATAGTGTAGAAAAGTAATAATAGGTTTAAAAAATTAAAATTAAAGAGAAAAGAAAAAAAAAAAAAAAGAGGAAAACTCCACAGAACTGCAAAAGTCCAACTTAGAGGTAGACGTTTATGACAACAATAAAAAATGTGACTGAAAAAGAAAACAAAAGCTCAAAAGATTAATTGGATTTCATAGTACCAATAAAATTGACAACGACAATGGCAGGGGGAGGGAGGGAGAAGGAAAAAAAAAAAGAAAATAAATCCAAAAGAATCTACAGAACAAGTCAAAATATAAGAATAATAAAGTTTTTCTTGAGTCACTCTGTCAGAGTCCTTTCCCACACTGGGAATCCCAGTTCACCTTACCTCCCTAGGATGCCCTCCAACACTATACGGACCTCTGGACCTGCTGTGGGGGCTGCTCAGATTCTAATCTGGTCCTATATTCTTGCCTCCAGTGTCCACAGCTATCAGAGCTAGTGCTTTTTCTTTTGTGGGAGCTCTCAATGGCCTTTTATATACTCCAGACACAGAGTCTGCATAGTTGATCATGTGGATTTAACCACATGTCAAAAGCAGCTTGTACAGCTGGTGGAAAGTTTTGGGGTCTTCTTCCTTAGCCACACTGCCCCTGGGTTTCAATTGTGGTTTTAGTTCCACCTTTACATGTGGGCCGTCCACTGGGGTTTAGCTCCTGAGGCTGCCCTGGAGAGCTTGGGTTTGCCCCTGTGAGGGCCTGGTGTGGAGGTGGTGCAGCTTCTTGGGTTGCAGGGATTCTTGCAGCACCAGGTACTCAGGGGGGTTGGCAGCTATGGCAGCAGGAAATACAGTGTTCTAGAAAGGTATGGCAACCAGTATAGGCCAATTCTTGCCTACAGAACCCCCTCTCTGACAGAGAAGTCTGGCAGGCCACAGTCTACAGGGTCACAGAATCGGACAGGACCTAAGTGACCCTGCGCATATAAACACATGACTTATTTTTATTTTTTTATTTTTGCCTGTGGCAGCTCTGCCCCAGTGAAAGTTGAGTGTGAAAGTGGCACAGCTGCTTGGCTTGCAGGGACCCTGGTGGCACCAAGTGTTCAGGGACACAAACTGCCTCTGTGGCAGGAGTTATGGCCCTATCAGAGTCTGTTTTTGAGCCTCTTGTAGCTGGTAATCAGAAGGTCCCTTTGGCCAGTCTTTCTCCATAGCTCTGCCTGTTCAGGCACTTAAAGGGCTCCCTTGCCTGGGGTCCTTCTCTGTTGTTTGGCACGTCAGGCACATAGAGAGGTCCCCCTGGCTGAGGTCCTACTCTGCAGATTGGTACATCAGGAAGTTAAAGGAGCACCCTGGGTGGGGTCCTACCTTGAAGTTCAGTGCGTGAGGCGTTTGATGGGCCAGTCTCTCTGTTTTTCAGCTGCCAACGCTGACGTGTGGGAGGAAAGAGGCTATGGTGATGGCTCTACCTCCTATGCGTGACTCAGTGGTATCCTCTTGCTTCCATGGCTGCCTGGCTTTCCTCCACAGGCACTTCCCTTCATGACCTCCTCCCTCATATCCCCTCGATCCTTCTCTCCACAGTCAACAGCAACCCTCGCACTGGGATTGCTCCGCAGTCCCTAAACTCCAGCTCCCAGCTGCTGCCCCTTCCAGGAGACCCACATTCCTGCCCAGCCTATGTATGGCTGTGGCAAGGATTGTCTGATTCTCATTTCGTTTAGGCTGCCATAGATCAGGTGTTTCAGCCTTAAAAGTTTCTCCTCTGACTCAGACAATTGCTCCACTGTGGGGATCAGACCCCTGTTTCAGTTCTCCCACTGGGCAAGGGTAGGTCCAGTCCTGCTAATACTCCTGTTTTTTCCCCTAGTTCCTTTGTCCAGCTGAGTTTTGCGTGGTTCTATACACTTCTTTCCTCTGGTCAGGTCCTCCTGTCCACTCTCAGCTGGTGTTCTGCATGCACTTCCGTGTCTGAAGGTGTATTCCTGATGTATCTGTGAAGAGAGATGTACTCCATGTCCACCTACTCCTCCGCCATCTTGCTCCTCCTTTAACTGTTCATTTTTTAAAGTAACATTCCCTGATAACATATCATGTTGAACATGTTTTCATATGTTTATTTGCCACCTCTATATCTTCCTTGGTGAGGTATCTATTTAAGTCTTTTGACAATTTTTAATTAGGTTGTTCATTTTCTTATTGTTCAATTTTAAGACTTCTTTGTATATTTTACATTATAGTTCTTTAAGAGGTTTGTTTTTTGCAAGTATTTTCTCCAAACCCATAGCTTGTCTTCTCATCCTATTAACAGTGTCTTTCATAGAGTAGAAGTCTTTAATTACAATGAAGTTCAACTTACCAATTTTTTTTTCCTCTCATGAGTCATGTATTTGGTGTTGTACTTAAAAAGTCATTGCCATATACAAGGTTATCTCGATATTTTCCCATGTTGTAATCTAGGAGTTTTATAGTTTGGTATTTTACATTTGAGAATATGATCCATTTTGAGTTTTTTGTGGCAGGTGTAAGGTCTGCATCTAAATTCATTTTTTGATGTAGATATCCAGTTATTCCAGCACCACTTATTTAAAAAAAAATACAAAACCACAGCCATTTCTCCATTGAATTGCCTTTGCTCCTTTGTCAAAGATAATTTGACTTTATTTGTGTTGTTCCGTTTCTTGGCCCTCTATTCTGTTCCTTTGATATATTTTTCTATTCTCTGGTCAGTTGCATACTGTCTTGGTTGCTGTAGCTTTATAATATATCTTGAAGCTGGGGAGTGCCCGTCTTTGGACTCTGTTCTTCAAAATTGTTTTGACTATTCTGAGTCTTTTGTATTTCCACATACACTTTGGAATCAGTTTGTTATTATCAATAAAATAACTTTCTGGGATTTTTTATTGAAATTACATTGAGTCTAAGATCAATTTGAGAGAAACTGTCATCTTAACATATTGAGTTTCCTGATCCTTGAATATGAAATAGCTCTCCACTTATTGAATTATTTTATTTCTTTCCTCAGAGTATTATAGTTTTCTTTATATTGATCTTATACATATTTTGTTAGGTTGATGCCTAAGTATTTTTTGTGTTTGCTAATGTAAATTGTATTGTATATTTAATTTCAAGTCCTGATTTTTCATTGCTATTATATAGGAAAGCAAGACCTTGGATATTAACCTTGTATCTTATAATTTTTATTTAATCATTCATTAGTTTCAGGAATTATTTTGTCAGTTCTTGGAATTTTCTATATGGGCTATCATGTCATTATGTGAACATAGAGAGTTTTGCTTTTCATCTGAATCTGCATACCTTTTATTTTCTTTACTTGTTTTTCTGCATTAGCTAGGATGTCAAGCATGATGTGGAAAAGGCAAGCAGATAACCTTATCTTGTTTCTTAACTTAATGGAAAAGCACCTCGTTCAGGCTTTGAATAAAAGCCGTGACTATGAGAACTTTAAATAATATATCTTCATATATGCACATTCAATCTCATGTACATCTCCAGCCTTCTGGGTGTTTTATTTTTTTGGAACTGTCCCCTCTGTCTGTGAGCATAACACGCCCTTAAAAACTTTCCCTTGATGATTTGATGCTTTAACAACCTCTAGATACCCCCTCCCCCTTCCCTTTACATCTGAGTCAAATTTTCTGTCCAAATGTCCACTTCTTTGCCTCCAGTTTACTCCTGAAACTAATGCAACTGACTCTACTCCTCCACGGAAGCCATGAAGCAAAAGTCAATGAAAGTGCAATGGCTATTTCTCCATCTTTATCATATCCGACCTCTTTGTAGCATTTGACCCCACTGACCAAGCCATACTTCCTACAACTCTCTTTCCTTTTGCTCTCAGGAAGTGGTGCCATTTATTCTGATTTTCTTCCTAACTTTCTACATTTGTTCTTACTACCTGTGGCTGGATCCTCTTTCTCTATCTGGCTAAGTGCTAGTGTCCCCAGAACTCAATCCACTCCTTGCTTCTTTCTTGTCATCTCCCTCTTTACTGGAGATTCCCAGATATCTTATCTATTATAGTCATATCACTCTCCTGAGCTTTAGGCCCAGTTGTGAACTGCTGACTGGGCTTCTCCACCAGTATATCTCACAGGCAAGCTACAATTATATTCCCACCAAAAGTGCTCAAGGTTTTCCTTCTCTCTCCAGCACTTGTTATTTATTTTTTGATGATAGCCATTCTGACAGGTGTGAGGTGATCTCTCATTGCAGTTTTGATTTGCAGTACCCTGATGATTAGTAATGTTAATCCTATTTTTATGTTTCATTGTTGGCCATTTGGATGTCTTAGAAAAAATGTCTGTTCAGATCCTCTGTCCATTTAAAAATTGAGTTTTTTTTTGCTATTGATTTTTATATGTTCTTTATATGTTTTGATTATTAACCCCTTATCAAGTTATCTATTTTTCCCATTTGGTTCCAATGGTCTGTGTTTCTATCCCCTTTTCAACACTGCACAATCTTTTTTTATGCTTAATTTCTTTTAACTTTTTATTTTGTATTGGAGTATAGCTGATTAACAAACAATGTGATAGTTTCAGGTGAACAGCAAAGGGACTTAGCCATATATATACACATGTATCCATTTTCTCACAATCTCCCCTCCCATCCAAGCTGTCACATAACATTGAGCAGAGTTCCATGTGCTATATATTTGGTCTTTGTTGGTTATCCATTTTAAATGCAACATTGCATAATCTTGATTACTGTACGTATGTAATTAATCTTCATGTTGAGTAGACTATTCCTCCCACTTTATTCTACTTTTCTAAAATTATTTCAGCTATTCTAGTTCCTTTGTCTTTTCATATAGATTTTAGAATAATCTTCATTTTTACAAAAATATTGCTGAGATTTTGATAAGAATTGCATTAAACCTATATGTCTGGGGAAAGAGAAATGACATCTTTACTCTGTGGTCCAACTCATTAACACAATATGTTTCTCAATTTACATCTTCTTTGATTAGTTTCCTCAGCATTTTTGTAGTTTTTAGCATACAAGCCCCATATATATGTATATGTGTCTCTGTGTTCCTTGGTGGTACACAGAAATAAAATGGTGTATAGGAATAAAACCAATTTTTATATATTTATCTTGTATTTTGTGTCATTGCTGATCTCAGTAATGAGTTCTAGGAGTTAGTTTTTTTTTTAAGATTCCTTGGGATTTTCTATATAGACAGCAAATCATGTTATCTAAAATTGGGACAGTTTTAATTCTTCCTTTCTAATCTGTATATCATTTGTTTCCTTGTCTTGTCTTATTGACCTGGATAGAATGTTAGCTCTGTGTAGCTTTAGAATAGACTTCCTGGTGACTCAGACTAAGGAATCTGCCTGCAATGTGGGAGACCCGAGTTTGACTCCTGGGTTGGGAAGAACCCCTGGAAAAGGAAATGGCTACCAACTTCAGTATTTTTGCCTGGAGAATTTCATGGACAGAAGAGCCTGGAAGGCCACAGTCCTTGGGGTCACAAAGAGTCAGACAGGACTAGGCGATTAATACAGAGCCTAAGTATAGGGAGAACAGGCATTCTTCCCTTCTTCCCAATCTTCATGGGGAACATTCACAATTTCCCCTTTAGTATAATGCTATTTTGGGGAATTTTTTTTTTGTATATGCTTTTTATTATGTTGAGAAGGTTCTCCTCTCTTCCTATCTGAGAGCTTTATTCACCCATGGGTGTTTGAATTTTATCAGATGCTTTTTCTGGATCAACTGATGTGATTTTATGAATTTTCTTCATTAGTCTGTTAATATGGTGAATTACACTGACTTTTAGTGTTGAATCACCCTTGCACCCTTCAAATAAACTCCATTTGATCATAGTGTATAGTTTGGTCATAATGCATAATTTTTTATATGTTTCTGAATTCTAGTTTCTAATATTTTATTAAGTACTGGTATATCTATACTTTTGAATGTAGTTTTCTTTTAAATTTTGGTATCTCTGTGTTCCTTGATAGTATATAGCAATAATACATAGAAATAAACAAATTTTTGTATTTTTTGTCTTATGTTTTGCAGTTTTGCCCAACTCACTTCTGAGTTCTAAGAGGTTTTTTTTTTTTTTTTTTTAAGATTCCTTGGGATTTTCTATATAGACAATCAATCATGTAATCTACAAATAGGGACAGTTTTAATTCTTCCTTTCAGATCTGTATATCGTTTGTTTCCTTGTCTTGCTTTATTGCCTGGATAGAACTTTAGCTCTCTGTAGCATAGGAATGGGAAGAGCAGGCATCTTTCCCTCCTTCCCATCTTTGTGGGGAACATTTATTCTTTCCCCATTACTGTGATGTTATTTTTAGGGACTCTTTTTCCTTTGTGCATGTTTTTTACTAGGTTAAGTAAGTTCTCCTCTATTACTACCTGTCTGAGAACTTTATTTATACATGGGTGTTGACTTTCATCAAATGTTTTTTCTGAATCAATTGATGTCATTTTATGATTTTTCTTCTTTAGACTTTTAATATGATGGATTACACCAATTGATTTTTTAATGTTCAATCAGCCTTGCACCCTTGAAATAAACTCCATTTGGTCATAGTGCATAATTCCTTTTATATGTTGCTGAATTCTATTTTCTAATATTTTATTAAGAATTTGTATATCTATAATCTTGAGTGTATTCTTTTTTGTACTCTTTATCTGGTCTTTGTTATCAGGGTAATACCAACTGCATAAAATCGAGATATTCTACTTTCATTTTTTGGAAAAGATCATGTAGGATTAATGTTAGCTTTTCTAAGTGTTTGATAGAATTCTCCATTGAAGAGACAGAAAGTAAAGTTAAAATAAAGAGAGAGAGAGAGAGAGAAAAGAATTTTCCAGTGAAATCATATATGCCTACAGATCTTCTGGAGGCATTTTTATATTATTATTTCAATTTCCATAATAGTTGTGGGCTTATTCATATTATCTATTCCAATTAGGATGAGTTGTGATAGTGTTTTTGAGGAATTGGTCTATTTTATCTAATGATTAGTTTATCTGTGTAAAGTTATTCTTAGTATTTTCTTATTATCATTTTGGGGGTCACAGGGCCTGTAATGATATCCTTGGTTTCATTTGTGTTGTTAGCAATTTGTGACTTTTCTGTTACTTTTTAAAGTTAATCTTGGGACTTTTGGACTCAGTGGGAGAGGGAGAGGGTGAGATGATTTGGGAGAATGGCATTGAAACATGTATAATATCATGTAAGAATCGAATTGCCAGTCTATGTCCGATGCAGGATATGGCACGCTTGGGGCTGGTACGCGGGGATGACCCAGAGAGATGTTGTGGGGAGGGTGGTGGGAGGGGGGTTCATGTTTGGGAACGCATGTACACCTGTGGTGGATTCATGTCAATGTATGCCAAAACCAATACAGAATTGTAAAGTAAAAATTAAATAAATTAATTAATTAATTAAAAAAAAAAAAGAAACCCGAAATCTATGGATTTGTAGGAGTTGATTCCATCAAAAATATCGTGTAAGCTATAAGCATCTGAGTATAAAGCAGAGATGGTTTATGACCTAAACAGTGCCTTTGCTGTGAGTGCTCTGAGCCAGAGAATATCTGAGATAGGGGAAAAAAACTCTAGAGAATGCCCAAGTAAAGGTCCTGCACCTCTCTCTGTGATTTGACTATGCTCTTTGACTATTTGCATCCTTAATAAAGCTTGATCTCTTAAAAAAAAAAAAAATAAAGTTAATCTTGCTAGAAGTTTGTCAATTTATTGACCTTTCTAAAAAGCCAGCTCTTTGTTTCCTTGACTTTCTGCATTGGTTTTTCACTTTAAATCTCATTGATTTCAGTTCCTATCTTTATTATTGTCTTCCATCTTTTAGCTTGGATTTGTTTTGTTTCTTCTGCTCATCTTTTTCTAGGTTTTTGAGATTATCTTAAATTACTAATTTGAGTTTTTTTCTCTTTTCTAATGTATGAATAAAATTGTTATAAATTTCCCTCTCCATGTGGGCTTTAGCTTTGTCCCACAAATTCTGACCTAATTTTTATTCAGCTCAATGTATTTTTAAAATTCCTTTCAGGCTTTTTCTTTCATCCTTGGATTATTTAGCAGTGTGTTATTTTAGTTTTTACGTGCTTGAAGAACTTCCTGTAATCTTTTTATTATTGATTTCTGGTTTGATTCCATTGTGAACAGAGAAATACTGTGTATGATTTTAATTCTTTTAAATGTGTTGAAGTTTGTTTTATGGCTTGGGATGTTCTCTGTCTTGATATGTGTTTTGGGATCTCTATCTTAATATGTATTTTGTGGTAACTTGAGGAGAATGTATTCTGCTATTTATGGATTTTATAAATGTTGATTATATCCTGTTGTCTGATAGTGTCATAGAATTCTATATCCTTGATGATCTTATGGCTACTTATTCTTTTAGTCATTGAGAGGGAGTGCTGAAGTCTCCAACTATAATCATCAAATTTTCCACTTCTTTTTGTTCAGTCAGTTTTTCCTTCATATATTTTACAGCACTGTTGTTTGATGCATATGGATTTAGGATTGCTATGTCTTGCTGGGCTAGCCCTCTTATCTTTATATAATGGGTCTGGTAATTTTGTGTCTGGTAATTTTCTTTTGTCTGAATTCTACTTTACGTGATGGTAATATAGCCACTCATACTTACTTTGATTAGTTTAGATCAGTGTTTGCTTGATATCTATGTTACTTTGCTAGGGTTGCCTAGCAAAATACCATAATCTATCTTTAGAAAGCATCCTGAAATATAGAATGTTGTAAACAGGGTGTGATGGTGGCTTAGTCACTAAGTCATATCCGACTCTTGCCACCCTGTGGACTGTAGCCTGCCAGGTTCCTCTGTCTATGGGATTTTCCAGGGTGTAAACTTTGACTTTCTGCAGGTTCATCAGCTTCTCCAAACCACTTTCTTCAAAGATAGAATGCCTGGCTAGCTTCACGGTGTTCTTACATTAGAAGCCCAGAAACCTGGGAAAGGAGGCAAAAGATAAATTAGAAACAACATGTAAACATTATAGTTGAACAAGTAGGGTTGTTAGACACTTCTTTTCAATCCAGAGATTCAGGGAGCCCTCAGCACAGTAATGTCCTGAGACACCTTGGGCAGTCACCCTAGGCACAGTTCAGACTGTCATGTGGGCACCCTCCCCCATGCCCATGGTAAGGGGCACCCGAGGCTGGGCCAGGACACAGCTGGGAAAGGAGGACCTGACTTCTGGCACCTCGCCTTTTGCCCTTTGGGCTCCTTCTCCTTGTGTGGCCACCCTACTTTTTCTACTTCTTATTTCCAAAGGACTTCCTCCTCCTAGATGCCTCACCATCTTCTCACTGGTTCTTACTGTATATTTATTTGGAGTTTCTGTTTGAGGTGGGGTGTGTTAGTGACCAAGTGTCCAAACTCTAACCTAAAAGTAGAATCTGACTCTGCAACTTATTTTATGTGTCTTCGGGCAAGAAATTAACAATTCTCAGACTGTTTCTCCAAAGTCTTATTAGAAACGGAAAATGTAGACTTGAAGGTTTTCCAAATATTTTAATACAACTGTTTTGCTGTGTTTCCAATGGTAGGATTTGGGGCTGAAACTGAGGAAGTTTTGTCTCCTTTTTCCTACTTTCCAAGTATTTAGCAGAGAACAGTATTAGAGTAATTTAGAGGGTATATGTTTTCCCCGAACTATTATTTAAAGTTTAACAACACATCTAAAAGAAATCAAAGAAACAGAGAACAATTTATTTTTGTCTTTACGTACACCCACTCCCTCATTTATGCAAGGGAAATTATCATTAGCTGAATGCATTTCAAAGTTGTTCATGGGAAGATGTTTCAATATCAAAAAGCCTCTGTGCCAAAGGAAGGCAGTACTTCCAACTTTACAGGAAAGGGAACTGAGGCACGAACAAAATTTGGTGATTTACTCAGACTTTTCTACCCTTTAACTTGTGCCATGCTAAGCCTGGGCCATGCATCTCTACTATTCATTTATCTTTAGTTGGTTTTCTGTTTTCTTCCTTTTTAAATCTTTTGCTTTATACAAGAATATAATTTTTATATAAAAATTTAAAATGTGGATTTTTGAAGAAAAAAGGAACCCAAAATCACCTATTTCCTCTGCTCAGAAGAGGTTATTGTTAATATCTCTCATATTACTTCAAGCTTGAGTTTATGTAGGTTTCTTCTTACAGAACAGGTTAAGATTGTGCATGATCATTTGTATCTGGATTGTCACGCTCAACTATGAATCATCTTCCTCACTTCTATTATGGAGAACAGTAAGGATACACTTGTAAAAATCCTTATAAATGGTTGATGAATCTTTATACAGATGATTCAGTCTGACCCTTCATTTACGGCACATGCCACTCAGGTTATTTTCAGTTTTATGTTATTATTTGTAATAATCTTATATTTACTTTTAATAATTTATTTGTGTATCCACTTATTTCTAAACCATATTTTTACATTTTGAGATGGTCAAGTGGTTTAAGTTTTATTGTTCTTCAGAAGTGTAACTTTGGTGTCTTTCCAAGTTATCTTGGAGATTTGGAAAGGGAACTGGACCTGATATAGAAAGAAGGAAAGGAGAAATGGATCCAGGTGCAAAAAACATCTGTTCTTCAAGACACTCCAGTGATGGACTTTTTACTTTGTCACACTACTTTTTAATTTGAATAGGGGGCGGGCGGGGAAAGTCTTACCTCACCAAAGAGGAACTTTGAATAAGAATTTGATAGCAAAGTATCTGAAAGAATAAGCACTTTCTTTAGCAATGCAACTCCAGAAGTTTCACTTCCTCTTCCTCTTCTCTTCCCAAGCTAGAAAACTCTTAAAATACATGGACCCTGTTGAAAAGATCTTCAGTAATAGAGTAGGGGTAGAGCTGATGACAGAGAAGAAGCCAGTTCAGTAACCAGCCACAGTGACAGCGATAAAAATCCAATTCCTCTCCAAAGAGCCCTTCTCAAATGGTCTCTGTGAAGTCATATGCACTAAACTTACTCCTCTTGAATTCACAGAAAGAATAACTTTTCTCAAAGCCTCTTTGCTAGAAAAAGCAATAGAAATGGAAAGTCAATGGAGGAGATTCAGTTCAGTTCAATCACTCAGTCGTGTCCGACTCTTTGCGACCCCATGGACTACAGCACACCAGGCCTCCCTGTCCATCACCAACTCTCGGAGTTTACCCAAACTCATGTCCATTGAGTCAGTGATGCCATTCAGCCATCTCATCCTCTGTCATCCCCTTCTCCTCCTGCCTTCAATCTTTCCCAGCATCAGGGTCTTTCCTAATGAGTCAGCTCTTTGCATCAGTTGGCCAAAGTGTTGGAGTTTCAGCTTCAGCATCAGTCCTTTCAATGAATAATCAGGACTGATTTCCTTTAGGATGGACTAGTTGAATCTCCTTGGTTCAAGGAACTCTCAAGAGTTTTCTCCAACACCACAGTTCAAAAGCATAAATTCTTCAGTGCTCAGCTTTCCTTTTAGTCCAACTCTCACATCCATACATGACTACTGGAAAAACCATAGCCTTGACTAGATGGACCTTTGTTGGCAAAGTAATGTCTCTGCTTTTTAATATGCTATGTAGTTTGGTCATAACTTTCCTTCCAAGGAGTAAACGTTTTTTAATTTCATGGCTGCAGTCACCATCTGCAGTGATTTTGGAGCAAAAAAAAAGTCTCTCACTGATTCCATTGTTTCCCCATCTATTTGCCATGAAGTGATGGGACCAGATGCCATGATCTTAGTTTTTTGAATGTTGAGTTTTAAGCCAACTTTTTCACTCTCCTCTTTCACTTTCATCAAGATGCTCTTTTGTTCTTCTTCACTTTCTGCTATATGGGTTGTTTCATCTGCATATCTGAAGTTAATGGTATTTCTCCTGGCAATCTTGATTCCAGCTTGTGCTTCATGCAGCCCAGCGTTTCTCATGATGTACTCTGTTAAATAAGCAGGGTGACAATGTAGAGCCTTGACGTACTCCTTTTCCTATTTGGAACCAGTCTGTTGTTCCATGTCCAGTTCTAACTGTTGCTTCCTGACTTGCATACAGATTTCTCAAGAGGCAGGTCAGGTGGTCTGGTATTTTCATCTCTTTCAGAGGAGATTAATTTACACTTAAAATTTTTTTTTCCACTTCCACTCTTTCATTTTCTAAAAGGAATATTTTCAG
This sequence comes from Oryx dammah, assembly GCF_014754425.2. Classification (NCBI taxonomy): domain Eukaryota; kingdom Metazoa; phylum Chordata; class Mammalia; order Artiodactyla; family Bovidae; genus Oryx; species Oryx dammah. The sequence continues at coordinate 41,711,410 of NW_024070189.1, forward strand.
AGACTTGAGGTAGAAGGAAGTTTAGATATTATTTAGTACAGCCTCCTCATTTTATAGATGAGAAAGTAGGTAGCAAATATATTGTTTAGATTTCATTCTGATCATTGTTTTCTCTTTTGCTCTGGAGTTTAAATTGTTCAGTTTTGTATTATATAACTCATCTTGTAAAGGGTTGTTGCCCTGGTAATTCTTTGAGTCACAATATCTGACATCAGTTTTTTCTAACAGAAAAGCATTTTCTTTCTTCAAGGGCTGAGGTTGAAACTCATCAGGCTTATTTCTATTTTGAGAAATGAACTGTTAACTTCCCTCACATAATCCTCTACATTTTCCTATATCTTTGACCTTTCTTGTGTCACTCTTTCTGTTGTAGAGGAAGAAATAGCCTTATCCCTACAAAAGCAAACTTTTCATGTATATTCTTTCCCTCCATTTTGTTTCATAGTTTTTTTTAGCAAAGTAATCCATGTTAATTGAATACAAAATAGTAGTGGGGATACCCTAGTGGTCCAGTGGTTAAGATTTGGTACTTTCATCCCTGTGGTCTGGGTTGAATTCCTGGTCAGGTATATAAGACCCCACAAGCCATACAGCACTGCCAGGGGGAAAAAAAAAAAAAGTAGCTAAGGTGTCAACTGTAATTTCTATCTCAGCAATAATTGTCTAGAAAATTAATTACATTAGCTTTAGGAAATATAATGTAGTAATTAACCTAGTCAAGGATGCAGAAAACCTTTATGAAGAAAAATGTCATGGAACATAAGGAAAACTGATGTACTAAGTTCATGGACTGAATGACTTAACATTTATGAAGATGTCATTTCTTCCTTAATAAATCATCATTCAGGCTAATTCAATAAAAATCTTACAGGATCTTTTTTCCCTCCAATTTTATTGAGATATAATTAACACGTAGTATTGTACTAGTTTTAAATGTACAACTTGATGATAGTTGTTTGTATGTGTTATGAAATGATTACCACAATAAATTAACAATCATCACCTTCAGTTCAGTTCAGTTCAGTTTAGTCACTCAGTCGTGTCTGACTCTTTGCTACCCCATGAATTGCAGCAGGCCAGGCTTACATAGTTACAATTCTTGTGATAAGATCTTTTAAGATTTACTCTCTTAGCAACTTTCAGATATACAATATAGTATTATGAACTTTTTTCACCATGATGTACATTATATCCTCAGAACTGATTTATTTTATAGCTGGAAGTTTGGACCTTCTGACCACCTTTACCTATTTTTTCCACCTCCCACCCTAACAGAATCTTTTTAAGTACTCAACAATTATATCTAGAATTTTCATGGAAATATAAAATATAAAATAGTTTTTAAAATTTTTAAGAAGACCAAAGAAAGTGGGAGAGTTTGGAGTCATTCTTCTTAATATTAAAGCTTGATGCAAAGTTGTTATACTAAATACTGTAGAAGAACGACAAAAAAACCCCAGCACATCAGAAACAGAATAGAATACACTCATATTCACACAATTTATCTACTTGTCTAATATTCAGCATAGCATATGATAGAGATGGCATCACCAATCAGTGAAGAAAGAATGAACTTGTAGCAGAAAGTAGTGAGAAAATTAGCTTACTATACAGAAAAAATAAAGTTCAGTCCCTACCTTATACAATGTATATGGTGAACTCCAGAGGAATTAAAAAGCAATTTCAAAAGTAAAACTGTAAACATAATAGAAAAAATAAAGGGAAATATTATAGTAATTTTGGAACAGAAATGGGACTCTTAAAATCTTCAAGGCAGAATCCATGAGAACAAAGCTTGATGGATTTTAATATATCATTATTAAGAGTTTCAGTTCAATGAAATTTTCAATGGACAAAGTTGGCAGAGACATGTAGCAGAAGTAATTACTTGTAATGTTCAGAGATGACATTATACACACACACACAGATTGAGAGAAAAAGAAAATAAATAGAAAAATGGGCAAAGATAAGAGAAGCCAATTCATTAATAGGGGACCATAATGTGATCAGTAAATGAAGAGATGATCGACCTCACCAGTAGTCAGAGAAATTCAAAGGGAACACAGTAGCATATAATATTCATCAGCATGGCAAAAATTCTAGAGGGATCATATAGAAAGAGGGATTCTAGAGCTGCTCTAGGGAAGCAGCTCTCAAGCACAGCTAGTACCAGTAAAACTGTGCAGTTGTTCTGGAGAGACTTTTATCAGTACCTGTTGAAATTAAGTAAGTGACTAGCTTATAATTTAATAATCCCTTGTCTGGTTACTTATCCCTAAGAAACTGTTTCTCAAGTCCATGTCAGGACGTGTGTGAGGTTGTCCATTTAAATGATTTTTCTACTAGTGGGGAGGGCTTCCCTGGTGACTAGGAAATAAAGTGGTAAAGAATCCGCTAGTGGTAAAGAATCTGCCTGCCAATGCAGGAGATGCAAGAGACACAGGTTCAATCCCTGGGTCAGGAAGATGCCCTGGAGAAGTATATGGCACTCCAGTATTCTTGCCAGGAGAATTCCATGGAGAGAAGAGCCTGGCAGACTTACAGTCCATGGGGTCACAAAGAGACATGACAGAGCAACTGAGCACAGGCAGGGAGGTAAGCTACATGCTCATCATTAGGAGAATGGTTGACCGTAATAGGGAATATGTCTACAATGATATATTATGCAGCAGCTGGAAACTCTTAAGATAAATATGTTAACACAGAGCTCAAGAATATTGGGTTGAGTAAACATGAAGCAGAATGAGATGTATAGCAAAATATTTTGTCAGTTTGAAATAGAGTATACAAAGCAATGAGCTTCCCTGGTGGCTACCTGATAAAGAATCCACGTGCCAATGCAGGAGACTCAGGTTCAATCCCAAGGTCAGGAAGATCCCCTGGAGAAAGAAATGGCAATCCACTCCAGTATTCTTGCCTGGGAAATCCCATGGGCAGAGGAGGCTGGTGGGCTACAGTCCTGGGGTTGCAGATGAGTCAGACAGGACTTAGTGACTAAACAACAACAGCATGCAAAGCAATGCTATGCATCTTTCAAGGATACTTACATATCCAATGACATTTACACAACACATTGAAGAAAAACTGTTCATTATAAGGAGAAATACGAGAAGGCTTAACATACCTGAGATTATATTGTGCCTTAAGCTACACTATGAACTCAACTCTGCACCTATGAAAAAAAAATACACATTCACCCACAGAAAGAACATTTATCCATTCAATAAATACTTATTGAACACCTACTGGAAAAGAGTATCACCCAAACCTTACTTCAGAAATAACCATGTGTGACATTTTGTATACCTATGTTCTTTTCTCCACCTTATTTTTCTATTTCTGAATCCTTGACTAACAAAAATTATACTTTTATGCTGAAACACATTTTTTCCTTTAGAATGACCATTTCTGAAGCTACAAAACTGGCTTTTTCCCCATCCTGAAAATGACCCATTCTCTTGATCATCATTATCTGCCTTTCTATTTCTCATGTCAAGACCGTGTCTTCAAATAATGTACTTTCACTTCCCAATTTAGAACAATTGTCATTTCTTCTAAGTTTCCATTAAAACCGCTGTTTTCTCAGAGGTCACCAATAGTTCCTTAAGTTTAATCAAGTGGCATTCTCTGTTTAAATAAATAAGCATGTATTGTTTATACATGTTAATATTTAGCATGATGCTAGGATTTACTGCTGGTGCTATGGGGAGATTTTGTTACAGTCCCTGTGTTCTGGGAAATCACACTCAGTTAGAAAGTAGATTTGGAACTCTTATGTGATGTTCCGATTACAGAGATCAGCTGTGACCAGGTTGCTACTGGAGTTCAAGGGGGAACTTTGGATTCAGGAGAACATTTTGGAGAAGATTTCAGTCTGAGTGTTGAAGGGTGAACCAGTTAAATAACATTAAAGAATTCTAGACAAGTAGCTCTCAAACCTAGCTGCACATAAGGCTTTAAAAGTGCTAATGCCCAGGCCCCGTGCAAGACCAATAAAATCACAGTGTCTGAGGTAGAAGCTGGGCGTGTATTTGAGGTTCCTCTTATGATTTGAAGGTGCAGCCAGATCTGAGAACCACAGATCTAGGCTGATAGATGAACACAAGAAAGGATAAAAGGTGCAGAATGGTAGGACACGCAGTTGGTAAGTGTCAGAGCCTATAACGTTGGACTGTCTTACTTCAAAGAACGTTTTTAGCTCCTCCTGTTACTGCTTCCATGTGACTGCAGTGGTATTAGGTTACATGGCATTATGTTGCAGCGACAGTTTAGTGGTTTAGAACAATACCACTTTGTTTGTGTTTCTGTTTGCTTCCATGGAGGGTCTGGAGGGAAGGGTTCCCACTTGTTGTCATCCTCACCCTGGGACCGAGGCTTGTGGAGCTTCCACTGTTTGGAGCCAGTTCCTCTGTCAGGGGAGGGAGAATAGTGAATTGCACACCAGTTCCCATACTTCTACCTGCATGTGACTCATGACACTTCTGCCCACAGGCACAGGCCAAATCAAGCCTGGTGGCCATATCTGACATCATGGGGGTGGGGAATATTCCTTCATCATGTGCCTGAATTTAGCTAAAATATTTGTAAAAACGACTGTCACTAAGTTTTATGAAATCAAACTGAGCTCGATTGGATGACATCACCAACTCAACTGACATGAGTTTGAGCAAGCTCTGGGAGATGGTGAAGGACAGGGAAGCCTGGTGTGCTGCAGCCCATGGGGTTTCAAAGAGTTGGATATGACTGAGCGACTGAACAACAGTTGCTCCAGGCAGCCAGCTATACTCATCTGTGGTTCTACAATGTAATGTAACCTGGAAGTAGTGATTTCATTATATTGGGCCAAGTAGGATATCCCCAGGGGAGCTGGATGCTTTACTTTTTCTATCTTATGTCTTTCAATTTCTTAATCCAAGTTCTGGACTTCCCAGAATAATGAGTTGGGTTTCTAAGGTTTCAGCACTTCCTATATTATTCAGATGGAAACCATCTTTCATCTTCAGAAGATAAAATCAACATAACAATGACTCTTTCAGCCAATCAGAATATGTATCTGCCCAGGCTCCATTTCTGCCTTTCTGTCTGTGGAGCACCCCCCTTCCCCATAAGGATGATATTTCTAAGGCCTGTTGACTCATGCTGGTTTCCTCCTGTCTTTGTTGTCTTTGTTTCCATTGCTTGTAAACTAAAACAATATTTCCTAACTCTTTATGATCTCAAAGAATATAAGTAGTCTTATTTAATCCCTAAATCAAGTTTATGATGAATGAATTATTCAATCTTATTTTACAGATGAAGAAATTGAGTTTGACAGATGTGAGACTTGATCTCATGAGATTTCTGAAATATTTGTATCTCCTGGGTTTGGGTGGACTCTGGGAGTTGGTGATGGACAGGGATGCCTGGCGTGCTGCAGTTCATGGGGTTGCAAAGAGTCGGATACGACTGAGCAACTGAACTGAACTGAGCTGAACTGACGACCACTTTGGTCTTCTTTCTACTCTGTATTAGTTTCTCCCTTTAATGAGTCAAAGTATTTTTTCATTCACTCAGTTGCTTATCCTACTCAACAAGTAGTTATTATCTATTGGAAGCATTCAGCCAGCTGTAGGGGGAGCATATTCAGGGTCTCTTATTTTGGAGTAATGTTCTATTAAAGAAAGTGCTGTTTGTTGCTCCACTAACGGCCTTTTCTTCTCCTAATTGAACTATAGTACTTTCTCAGAAAACCAACATATTCCATCCCTTGATCTCTGAGACCATAAATCCCTACCCCAGGCTCAGGGGATGTCACTGATTGGCCTAAATCAGTCACAGACCTCTCATCGATTGGATTAGAGAATTGACTGGTAGTTTTGTTCTGGATAACAAATTGTAAGAGGCAGTCTGCTGAGGTCTCCCCTTCCCCAGTGAAAGTCATGGAACAATGATGTGAAAGCACTTTGACTCTCCTTTCCCCTTCCCACAGATGAACTTGATGTCCAGAAGTATGTCAGCCCTTCTGTGACCATGTGTTGTCACAAACCAGTAAGGTGGAGCAGAAAGAAAAGAGCCTGGGTCCTTGATATTTTCTAATCTGTAGGTTGCCTACATTCAAATGTCTCTAATGAGAAGAAAAACAAATACTTTGTATGTTTGGACTTCCCTGGTGGCTCAGACGGTTAAGTGTCTGTCTACAATGTGGGAGACCCGGGTTCAATCCCTGGGTCAGGAAGATCCCCTGGAGAAGGAAATGGTAATCCACTCCAGTACTATTGCCTGGAAAATCCCATGGACAGAGGAGCCTGGTAGGTTACAGTCCATGGGGTCGCAAAGAGTCAGACACGACTGAGCGACTTCACTTTCACTTTTCACTTCACTTTGTATGTTTAGGCTTCTATGAATTGGATTCTCTATTACAGTTGAATGGTTTCAACTGACCGTTTTGGTGACAAACATAAACAAGTCTTATTTGTGGTAGAGTTCTCAGTCATAGCTGATTTACCCAAGGGACTGTACCCCATTCATAGCACTCATTGCTCAAACTACGAATGGAATGATTGTATTTTGCCCAGTTGGGTCTTTCTTCTCATGGTGATGACTGATCCTAGGGTGCCAACCACAGACCTGCTGGTGAACTGTAACCTCAGGTCTGCCATGGGAAACGAGGACTGGAGTGACTAGAGTCTCCCTTCAGGGCTGTGAACTTATAAACGAGAGAATGAGTCACTGAACTCAGAGAGCTGAGTTAAGGGTGGCAGAGAGGACTTGGGGTTGGGGTGTATGATGTGGACCAGGAGCAAGCTGAAGTCATGATGAGCTTGGTCGTGGGGAGAGGTTCAGAGACAAGAAGAGAGAAGACACCTGAGAGAAATGCAGAGCAAGTCATGCCTTAGGAGTATCTGATGGGGTAGTGATTCCTGACCACGAGAGCCCCTGTCAGGAGTCACCTCTTTTCCGGGTGACTCATTGTCCATATGAGTGACTCTCTGACCTCCTCGTAGAAGCTCTAGCTAATCTACTAGAAAACAAAAGCTATACTGTGAGTTAAAGTTTTAACAATTCCAACCCTTCTTTCTTGCTTATACAGTATAAAAGGTAATACTTCTTTACATGTTTGTAGTTGGGATTATATGTGAACAACACAGTACTTGGCACAGAGTGGCAGCTGCATGAATGTAAATTCCTTTCATTTCCCTAACAACAGGGCTCTGTGGAGCTAGAAAGGACTACTTGGAAAAAAGATGCAAGCAAAGGCTTGACCACATGTATCAAGCTTGGAAAGTTGGTAAATTAGTGATCTTTCCCTTGACTTTGTTTCCAAGAGTCATGATTCTCCACATCTCTGGACTAGCTTCTCCGAGTAAATCAGTCTATTTTGTTTGCTTTGTACCGATCCCTACAAAGGAATAGGTTAAATGATTGACTCTACCCACCCTCAGATGCTGGACTGGATCCACACAGATTGAGGAAAGGATGGTTCCACAAAGGAAGGGCTGTTGAGAAAGCAATGACAAGATACATACTGCAACAGGTCATACTGTCGTTTGTGCTCCTCCAACAATGGCACCCTACTCCAGCATTCTTGCCTGGAAAATCCCATGGACGGAGGAGCCTGGTGGGCTGCAGTCCATGGGGTCGCTAAGAGTCCGCACGACTGAGTGACTTCACTTTTGCTTTTCACTTTCATGCATTGGAGAAGGCAATGGCACCCCACTCCAGTATTCTTGCCTGGACAATCCCAGAGACAGAGGAGCCTAGTGGGCTGCCGTCTATGGGGTCGCACAGAGTCGGACATGACTAAGGGACTTAGCAGCAGCAGCAGCAACACTACCTGAATAATAGCTACTTGGATAATAAGTAACATTTGTTGGGTGCTTACTATTTGCCTGGTACTCTGCTAAATGCTTTCCATGGACCATCTTATTTAGCACTAACAGCAATCGGAAGTCTAGGTAATATCATATAATAGATAATATTATATAAACAGGTAATTGTGCACAGAGAAGTTAAGTAAATTGCTCATAACCACACAGCTGGTATGTAATCAAGAGGGAATCCAGGCCAGCTGGATTTCCCACAGGAAATCACAGAAATTACAGAAGCTGATGCATGGGTCATAGATGAGAGGAAGCTTGCTGATGGATCCTCATAAGCAGGAGAGGCTACCCTTATCCTCTCACTAAGTAAGCCCATAAAAATAGCTCTCTTCTCAGGTTAAAGTCATTTCCTGATCTCAAGAGTCATACTGTACAAGGTGGAGGAGTAGTGATCTTGTAACTCGTTCTTGAAAATGCTTCCAATTGTGAAGTTCTTTTTTTTTTAAACAAGTTTTACCTTGAGGTTCAAGGATCATAGACAAATGACAGAAATCAACTACACTTCAAAAAACAAATGAGTGCCTCTTCACTCTCATGACAATGCCTATACTCCTTTACTGTGGCTTTTCAGGCTCTTGGTAATCTGACTCAACCCGTATTCCAACTTCCTCACTTGGCACTTCCACTTCTTCCCTCCTGATTTCAAGTCCAGTTACAGTGAAATATAGGCACATATACATCATCATAATCCTAGGATCATTACATGGTCTCACCATTAGTCTAAACGTGTGCTAAGCCACTTCAGTCGTGACCAACTCTTTGTGACTTTATGGACTGTACCTCTCCAGGCTCCTCTGCCTGGGGTTTCCCAGGCAGAAACACTGGAGTGGGTTACCATTTCCTTCTCCAGGGGATCTTCCTGACCCAGGGATCAAACCTGCATCTCCTCTGGCTCCTGCACTGCAGGCAGAATCTTTACTGCTGAGCCACCAGGGAATTTTTAAATTTTTTTTGAGAGAGCATTTAAGTTCTACTTTTAAAATTACAATATACACCTTTAAATGGTTTAAGTAATGTAATAAACATTTGAGAACCTGAAATTCTTCTGTTAGTCTGAAGTGCCTTGCAACTATCACTGCTGATAAGCTGCTCCCTCTGCCTGAAATTCTTTCTACCCTACCCCAATCCTCGCCAATGTCCTTCAGATCTAGACTTAAGAGAGTGCATTTGACTCTCTCCTACCTGTCACACTGGGTAGGTTTCTTTTCCTAACACTCCCACAGAGTTTTGTCCTTTCCCTGTCACATCTTTTCACAATGTGCTCTAGTATTTGTTAACTTGATCATCTCCCTCTAGGAGGCACTAGCCTGTGAGCTTATTGAGGACAATGACTATCTGACATGGCAGCTTGGTACAAAGCAAGAATTCAATATATGGTTCAGAGATTGAGTTTTTACTATTAAGATTATAAACATTTTTGGGTATGTGGACCGTACAGTATTTGTTCCATTTACTCAACTCTGTGATTGCCGTGTGAAAACAACCATAGACAGTAAGTAGACACATGGGCATGGTTGTATTGCAATAAAACTTTATTTACAAAAATGGAGGATGGGCTGGATGTGGTCCATGGGCTGATTGCCCCTCCACTATAATTGATGAGGAAAAGAACAAATGAAAATGAATGAGTGGGATTACATTTAACCAGAGAGGAATTACTGGCTACCACAAAGAGCCCTTTATCAGAAAACTTGGATTCTATTTTCTTTCTATTACTTAAAAGACTTGTGTACTCTGTGGCCTCCAGGGCCTTGTCTTTAAAATAGCACCTCATAATACTGCTTCTGCTTAAAGATTTGAAACTATCAGGTCCTTACGGTTAAATCTATGTCTTATTTGTCTTCACTCCTTGAGCCCAGAATGTAGGATTCCTACATGCCTAGAGTATAAGAGATGACAAACACTAGTTGGAGTGAGGTAGGTGTTTGGTGAAGCAGGTAGTTGGACCATGTAATAGTAAAAACCCTTAAAACTGGAAAAACTTGTCATCCAGCCAAAATGCCACTATGTAGACGGTCTTTTGGTTTAGACGTGGATCTTTTGATTCCAAATGAAGGAAAACTGAACAGAAATTGCCTGAAGCCCCAAAGGGAATTTACTGGTACATTGATGTGCCTTGTTTCAGGGGCTCAAGCCACGTCAGAGATCCAGGGTTTCTCTTTCTGTCCACTTGCCTTCTGCCTGACTGGTTCTCTTATCAGGCAGGCGTCACCCGTTTGGAGCTTGATGACTAATGTTGGCTTCAGGCTCACGTCCTCACAGTTCAAAGCAGCTGCAAAGACAAGATTGATTCCATTAGCTATTGCTGCCTAAGTGCGTGGGTGCTCAGTAGTATCTTTGTGACCCCGTGGACTGCAGCCTGCCAGGCTCCTCTTTTCATGGAATTTTTCAGCAAGAGTACTGGAGTGTGTTGCCATTTCCTCCTCTCGGGAATATTCCAGACCCAGAGATGGAACCTGCTTCTCTTTTGCCTCCTGCATTGCAGGCAGATTCTTTACCACTAGCGCCACCTGGGAAGCCCCTAAGCTATTGCTAGTAATGAGTATTCGACTCGCTTGCTAGGAGAGATGCTGTGAGGATCAGTGCTGTACAAAAACACATCCAGAGAAGTAAAGGCATGGTAGGTCAAGTGGAGTTCTCTAATGCTCTTAGTTTTGGAGTCTCTCATGTTCATATTGGCTTAATAAACTCAGAAAGTATGCTGGTCATAAAGAGAGGTACATTTTCTGAAATAATCAGCTTCTTCCAGGGAGTTACCTATAAATTACATACAATACTTCCAAGCCAGCCTAGAGAGCTGAGAGGCTAGGGAAAAGAAATTGGCTTGTATGGACAAATGGTATCTTTCTGGATGTGAACAAGCTTTCTCTAAACTCAGATTCACTTATTTCTCAAGCACTTTCTAAGAGAAAATATGAAAATAGTGGCATGCTCACCACAAACTTCTCAGCTCATTTCTGGGATATTATTTGAGAATATTAAAATTGAAGAATTACGTCACAGATTATGTTTTTAATGAACTTTGAAGGAATACTATACAATTGATAAAGTGACTGATATTTTCAGATCTTTCTATCATTTCTTTTGCTCTGAATTTTCTCAAAACCACATCTTTGTCAAGTTACAAATTTGGATCGTGTGAAAACATTTGAACATGAACCAACACAGAGTATCTGAAAATAATCATAATTTGTTTTACATAACAAGGATTAATTTGTTCCAAATTATGCTCATCTGTAGTAATATTAAATGCTACATTATATTTTCTAACTAAAGTAGGAAGCAATAGTTTACTTTACTTAAAGAAATGTTTTGAAGCATATTTGGTAACTTCGAAGTTAAAAGAAAAGCTCAAAAAGTCTGCAGAAATGTAGGAGCTGGATTATCTCTGGGGAGCTCAGTCTAAAACCTTAAACCTTATTTTCTGGATACTGAATCTGGAAAATTCAGCTCTTCAAATTTAAATTCGTCAAAGAGGGAATTAATTGGGTGATATTAGATGAATGACTTTTCACCCCTTGCTAAGCTAAGAGTGTCAGTATGATAGACAAACATAGTAGGACCTGCATGGGATAGAAGTGAGACTGTTCTTTAGCAGAGAGAGATTTTAAAAGACATAATTAAATACAGAGATATACCATATTCACACACTGGAAATTTTAATATTATTGTAATGCTATTTCTGCATTTCTCCACAAATTGATCTGTGGTTTTAATGCAATCACAATCAAAATGACAGAGGACTTTTTGTTGTTTGTTGTTGTTGTTTATTTATGGAAATTGACACATATCTGAAATCTATATAAAATACAAGTAAGAAAAGCCAAAACAATCTAGAAAAAGAATGTTGAAGAGCTCATACTACCTAATTTAGTTTAAGCTACAGAATCAAGACTATATATAGAATACTATTAGTATTCATATAGTATACTATTAGCAAAAGAACTGACATATTGAATGTTAGCACAAAGTAGTAAATCCAAAAAAGGAATCAAGCATATATAGCCAGCACACATATAGACTCAGTTGACTTTTGATAAGGGTGTCAAGGCAGTTTGAATGGGGAAAAGAAATATTTTTTTTCTACAAATGGTGCTGAAAAAACCTTATTTTTTTTTTTTAAAGAAATTGTCTCCACCTCATACCACACAGGAAATTAATTTAAAATAGATCAGAGGCTAAAAATTAAAACCTTAAACTACTAAACTTCTAAAAGAAAATAATTTGGGATAATTATAATCTTTTTAAACTCTAAAAGCTCTTTCCTTTTCTCTGATTTTTCCTATTTGTGTGGTTTCTCCCTTCCTTCTCTTGTTTCTTAGAAGATACTAGTGTTTTTGTTTGTTTGTTTTCTGTTCGTCTGTTTTCTTCTGCTCTCTCTGTTGTCTTTATATCTTTTTCACACTGTATACTCTCCTGATCTCAGAGATCCTCAGTCCTCCTTTCATATCTCAAAGTGATGGCCTAAACACTAGTAGGAGGGGTGCATACATGACTGAGACTCTTAATCTGATGACTTTATTGAAAGGGGATTGGGTATATTGTTGTGGGGAGTCACAAATCTCAGTATCTTTGAGTGTTTTATTTGGGCCATTCAGTTTTCTCAGAGATTACACACCCCCAGGTTCCTGGGAGTGGGATGGGAAAAGGATTCCACAGTTTATTGAGCGTTCAGTGAAGATTTTCTCGGAATCCCTTTGTTTCTATCCCTTCCCCACTGTTTCTGGCTTCTCTGAGTCCAGAGCCCCACCCAAGATTTGTATTTTCATGCATACCTCAATGTGAGAAATTTGAAATTTTAAGGCTCATTTGGCTGGTTACTATCAAATGAAAAAAATTTTTTCTAATCTAAAACATTTGTGCATCCTTAAATTCCCCTTCTGGGTATAGATAGGAGTTAGCCACTGCGGGTGCATTGCCCTAAAGGTCACAGATCAAAGGAGTGTGCAGTGATTAAGATCAAGGGCTTTGGCATCAGAAAATCTTGGTTCAGCTCTGTTTCTACATTTTTACTGTGAATATCTTTACTTGGTTCCCTCAAGTTTCAGTTTCCTCAAGCTTCAGTTCCCTCATCTGTTAAATGGGAAAAATAATTATATTAATTTCTTAGGGCTGTGAAAATTAAATAATACATCTATATCACATAGCAGAGTGCCTGACATAAAGTTAAGCCTTCAGTGACTAATGATGATGAGATAAATCTGTTTAAGAAAACACATCTGGTTGATGAACACTGATTTGGTTCCTCCTCTGATTCTGTGGTCCTGGATATATTGTTGAATCCATAGAGTCCAGAAGAGCCATAAATATCACCTAGTACAAGCCCTGAAATCTGGTCCATGAATTGTCTTGTGTGCTCTTCCCCATCAAGTGGTTTCACTAAAGTGGTGGAATTGGGCCCAGACCTTGGCTTGTTTGTTACCTGAGCCTGTCTGGTAACTATCACCATATGCCTCCTCTATGGTAGAAAGAACCTCTTCTTTCCTTGCCCGATAAACTCTAATGGTATTTTTGGCTTATGGGATGGTTGATGGCAGCCCTGCTTTTATTTCTCCATTATCAGGGCAAGGAGGCCAAAGGGCTGGGAAAGGGAAAATCCAGAATGGGAGCAGAGCCAAATTCCTGCCTAATTTCCCTTTGGCTCCATGAGGAGTCTGTGTGTAAACTACTGCTAGCAGGAAGAGTTAATTGCATTCAAGTGTGAATTGCACAGTAGCCAGGAGGACCATGGCTGATGCCTGGTTTACGAGCAAGCATACACACAGCATAGGTGCTCATGTATGTGTGGGAAACCCCCTACATGTGTGGACAGCAGTGTCCATGCATGCCCACACCATCACTCCATGTGTCTGCACACACACTAATGGACAGGAGGAAAGTGCTCAGCACATTTGATCATACATCTCAGATTGAGGGAGGCCATTCAGGAGAAAGAAAGGGAAGATTATGAGGCAGAAAGAGAAATGAAACCTAGAGGTTCTGCCCTGTCAGCATTAACTGGAGTGTAAGAAATGAATTTGGACAGACAGACAAACTCCTGACATCTGCCAATAGCTAAAATGTTCAAAGGGCTTCTAATTCTCTAGCTGGTGATTGAACTTGGGTGGGTTTACCTGAGTAAGAGTTCTCAGTCTTTCCATCCAGGAGTCCCAGGAGGCTTGGTACCCTGTGATGAATTTCCATGGCTGATCTGTAAAGCCGAAGTTATGCATTCCTGCATCCACTCAACTTCTCTTCTTGGAGGGTCTCTCCCTTTATTTGTGATACAGGATTTATCATGAGACTGGTTTGGGATGTTTTAGGATGGGGATATTTATGTTCACACCAAAAATGATAATTGAAGACACAGAGATATGGGGTCGGATAACATGGGAAAAAGAAATGGCCTTTGCAGGTGTTGCTAGCACTGTCAGAACAAGGGGAATTTGTTCTGCTAAGAGCTCTTATTATAATTCTTATTTTTCTCTTTATTTTAGGAGTTTTTTGTTTGCTTCTTGGTTCGTTTTATTTTGCTGGGGGTCAGACATCAAGGTGAAGTTTACCTTTTCTGCACATCATTTCCAGGCTTTGGAGGATGCAAATGTACACACTCAGTGTGGACCAGAATAGACCTTCACATGCTGATGCTATACGGTGAGATGCTCTGAACTGAGCTGCAGTCACATCTTGGTTATTATCTTTTGACACTGACACCTATGGCCCTTCCAGATAAGAAAGGAGGAACATGGATAGGACCAGTTTTAATAATCCAGGACTCTAGGACTACACAGTATCTAATGTCCTTTGCAGTGTTAACAGTTCATAATTCCTGCACATGAACCTTTCAGATGTGCTGCATGAGAAAACACCTGTATTCCAAAAAACAAGCCCTTGTCCTGCTGCTCTTTGTTCCTTTCTGTCCTCTACAACTCCATGCATCCTCAGCTCTCCATGTAAGTCAGGCTTTTCCGGTCCACCTATAGCTGCCAAACTGGTCTCAGTGTGTCTACTGTGTGTCAACTGTCCTCCCTGGAGATCCCCCATTAGAGAACTTGTCACCCGGAGGTAATTATTCATTGAACTGCCTCTCTCCCCAGATACCCTGCGGTAGTTAATGGGATGAAAGCAGTTCCTGTCACTTTCTCATTTTTTCCCCTGGCCTATATATTCTCCTGTGGGCTGGAGGTGTGGGGAAAAGCTTGATGATGGCTGGACACTGACTGAGCGGGCTTCTCCAACCCTCCTTGAAGAAGGATGTGCCTGATGGCTAATCTGTTTGCTTTTCTTTTGTGCCTTTTCTGAAGGTAGTGACTGCTCGGGCTTATCAAAGATCAGAGCTAAATGTGCTCTTAAAAGCTGCAAAATCAAACCCTTCACTAGGTAGATGATGAAATTGAGACCCAGACTGGGGAAAGGCCTTGGTTAAGTTCACCAGCTAGATAAGGAACCCAGCTGGCCCCAGAACCCAGCCTGTACCCACCATTCTGGGTAATTCCTGAAAAGAGAAATTTATTTAACACCATTGATTCCTGCACTCCAGGATAATTTTGCAGCTGAAAAGAACAGTTTCTTTCCTATTTCTAAATTCTGATATGCTTGGTTATTTGTACTAATAGCTTATTTGTTTCATGTGGCATTTAATACTCTACCTCATGTGAACCTGAGAACTATTTCTGAGGCGAACATGATCTCTCCTCTTTGCCGCATAATGAGGTCAGGATTATTGTGGCTTTCCTCGAGAGAACACAAAAGCAGTAACTGGCAGAATGAGGTTTTCATTGTAACCGTAACGGTTTTTTTTCTGCCACACTTGCTTCCTTTTTTAACGTTAATTTTTAATCAAATGACTAGTACAGAAACACCCTTGGTAAAACAATTAAAATGTTATAAAGCTAAAATCCTCTTTGACTACTACCCTCAAGCCTAGTCTCTTTCCTCTGATCCGGAGATGTTGACACAGTGAGTTGAGTGTATGTCCTGTCAGCCACTTTTCTATACATTTACTTTTTTATGTCTGTGCCCGCAAATCCTGCAAACTAGTTTATTTTTCTTTTAATGGTTTTGTATTTTAGGTGATGTTTTGAAGTCTCCCTCTCTATGTGATATTTTGAAGTCTCCTGTTTTCAATAAGGCTTGGAGTTTTCACACCAATGGATACAAATCTGTCTAATTCTCTTATCCTTGTACATGCGGTTCCTTGGAAAGACTGTGCCATAGGTAAGCACTCCCCATATACACATATTCATTCCATTCCCACACAAATGACACTGCTGGTAAATTTGCAAATAGGTTTCCTTGTGCACATGTGCTTTTCTAGAAAAGAAAACAAATCATAAAATTGCTCTGGCTTAGCTAGGTCATGTGCATGTCAATTAACCAAAACTGCCAAATTGCCCCAGAGTATGGCTGTACTAATTAATACCCCATTTCACTCCAGGAGGCCAAGTCATTTCCTAGACCTCTGTTAGGCCAATACTTGCTATATCAATGTTCTAAATTTTTTTCCAGTCTAATAGGTGAAATTTACTGGCTGCTCATTTTTCCTTATCTATGAATGGGACTTAAATAGTTCAGTTCAGTTCAGTAGCTCAGTCGTATCCGACTCTTTGCGACCCCATGAATCGCAGCACGCCAGGCCTCCCTATCCATCACCAACTCCCAGAGTTCACTCAGACTCATGTCCATTGACTCAGTGATGATCTAGCCATCTCATCCTCTGTCGTCCCTTTCTCCTCCTGCCCCCAATCCCTCCCAGCATCAGAGTCTTTTCCAATGAGTCAACTCTTCGCATAAGGTGGCCAAAGTACTGGAGTTTCAGCTTTAGCATCATTCCTTCCAAAGAAATCCCAGGGCTGATCTCCTTCAGAATGGACTGGTTGGATCTCCTTGCAGTCCAAGGGACTCTCAAGAGTCTTCTCCTACACCACAGTTCAAAAACATCAATTCTTCGGTGCTCAGCTTTCTTCACTGTCCAACTCTCACATCCATACATGACCACTGGAAAAACCATAGCCTTGACTAGACGGACCCTAGTCCTCAAAGTAATGTCTCTGCTTTTGAATATGCTATCTAGGTTGGTCATAACTTTTCTTCCAAGGAGTAAGCGTCTTTTAATTTCATGGCTGCAATCACCATCTGCAGTGATATTGGTGCCCCCCAAAATAAAGTCTGACAGTTTCCACTGTTTCCCCATCTATTTCCCATGAAGTGATGGGACCAGATGCCATGATCTTTGTTTTCTGAATGTTGAGCTTTAAGCCAACTGTTTCACTCTCCACTTTCACTTTCATCAAGAGGCTTTTTAGTTCCTCTTCACTTTATGCCATAAGGGTGTTGTCATCTGCATATCTGAGGTTATTGATATTTCTCCCGGCAACTTTGATTCCAGCTTGTGCTTCTTCCAGTCCAGCGTTTCTCATGATGTACTCTGCATATAAGTTCAATAAGCAGGGTGACAATATACAGCCTTGACGTACTCCTTTTCCTAATTGGAACCAGTCTGTTGTTCCATGTCCAGTTCTAACTGTTGCTTCCTGACCTGCATATAAGTTTCTCAAGAGGCAGGTCAGGTGGTCTGGTATTTCCATCTCTTTCACAATTTTCCACAGTGAAACACAAATCAAAACCAAGAGATATCACTTCACACCTACTAGAATGGCTATTTTTTTTTTTTTTTAAGGAAAGTAGCAAGTGTTGGCAGGGGTGTAGAACAACTGGAACCCTTGTACACTGGTGGTGGGAATATAAAATGGTGCACCCACTGAGGAAAATTGCATGGTAGTTCCTCAAAAAGCTAAACATAGGATATCCTATGACCCAACAATTTCATCTTTGGTGTAAAACTCCAAAATTCTTAAGCAGGGACTTTAACAGATACTGTACACCAGTGTTCATTTCAGCATTATCCACAATACCCAAACAGTGGGAAAAAACCCAAGTGTTATTCAACAGATGAATGGATAAATAAAACATGCTGTGTACATAAAAAGGAATGTTATTCATTCAAAGAAAGGAATGGAGTTCTGATACATGCTACAACATGCGTGAAACTTAAAACATTACACTACACGAAATAAGCCATATGTAAAAGGACAAATATCATATGATTTCACTTATATGAAATATCTAGAATAGGCAAATTCAGAGAGACAGAAAGTAGAACGGTGGTTGCCAGGGCCTGAGGGAAGGGAGAATGGGGAGTTATTGCCTAACAGTTACCAAGTTTATGTTTGGGATGATGAAAAGAGTTTGGAAATGGATAATGTACATATTGTTGTACAACACTGTGAATGTAATTATACCATTGAATTATACATTAACATGGTTAAAATGGCAAATTTTATGTTATATATCTATTATGGCATTTTTAAAAAAGTTAGAATCCAGGTAGAAACCAGAGCATTTTTCACAGAGGCTTCATCATTTGGTGGAGGTGGAAAGCCCCCACTATAAATAAACTAAGATATACAAGATGGATTTAAAATTCAAATAGAAAATAGCCCAGTTAATATTAATATAAACATTCAATGCATTGTCTACATTGCACATTCCTGATGTTCTAAAATGATTCAGTTTCAAAATGGTGCCCTTACCATGGTCCAAGATTCTCCATCATACTGGAAATCCAAAGAGGTGACTGGTACCAAAGACATAAATGAGAGGCAGGAAAGGACAGCAGATGATAACCATCAGCACATGCACAGAAGCCACAGAGTGCCAGCATCACCTGAGAGTAATTTATGATGAAAAACAGAATGAAGCCAAAAGCCAAATCTCAGTGTTCAAGAAAACTGGCTGTGAACCGGGAGTGATAGCTGAGAGGAAGAACCACAGACAAAGTGGGCAACGCCCTGGGGTTGACCATGGCAGACCACAGAAGAGCAAAGTCAAGGCCGAGCACCGGCCCAAAGATAAACAAAGGTAAAGCAGGGTCAGAGTTCAGAAGAGGCCGGTGACGCAGAGGGGTCAGGAGTCAGGATGGGTAATAGGAGAGCTTTGGAACATGGGCGTCTCAGCCACCCTAGATTGCTGTTGCCCCTGCTTCAGAACTCTACCTGCTGCTGCTGCTAAGTCGCTTCAGTCGTGTCCGACTCTGTGCGACCCCATAGACGGCAGCCCACCAGCTCCCCCGTCCCTGGGATTCTTCAGGCAAGAACACTGGAGTGGGTTGCCATTTCCTTCTCCAATGCATGAAAGTGAAAAGTGAAAGTGAAGTCACTGCAGAACTCCACCTAGGGAGGTTGTAAAAAACACAAGGAATAGGACCCAATTCCATATTCATACACTCTGCATCTCCTGGAGGTTGGAACCAGGTATATGCATTTTTAATACGTTCCCAGATGGTTCTGAGGATCCTTAGAGTATGAGAAATGTAGATAAGGGGACATTCCCACAGCTTCTCAGATAGACCACCAGTCCCTAGGTTCAACATTAGCCCACAGGATCAATCTTCATTGGGGGCAGGCAGGTGCTGCCAGCAAGTTTTGATAAACACAGACTCTGAGCTTGTAGGGCTGGAGAGAGAGCTATGACAGCAGCGCCTACTAGTGCCTACTAGCACATGGAGCACCCACCCTGTGCCATGCTTTCCTGGCATCGCTACATTTAATGCTTACTTATGAGGAAAGTCCCATGATCAGGCCCAGTTTATAGATGATGAAGCTGAGACTAACAGAAGCAAAGCAGTGTATCCTGGGCCTCCTGGCCAGGCTGGAGCAGCTTCAGGTTCTGGGCCAGTTTGACTCCAAGATTCTTTGCATACACCGAGGTGTTACAAAATGTTTCAGACATCGTTTTTAAAAGCTGGGGGAAGAAAAAGGTGGGAGGTCAAAGAGGAGGTTGCAGTACTAGTTGATGGTGAGTCTTTGGTTAATGGAAAAAAATGTTTTTCACAACAAGCCCAAGGCATTAATGGGGAAGCAAGATTCTGCTGTCTTTTCTTGATCCTCCAGCCAGAGGTATTATCAGGTTACATAATCTCTCTCTCTTTTTTTTTAATCTCAGTGAAGAAGGGTCTGAGATTAAGTTTGGGAAGAGGTTGAAAACCAAAGTTCAGAGGAACAGATTAAAATGATGCAGAGGCATCCTGAATCACGAGGGAAAAAAATGACAGGACTTTGTTGATGGTGCTGCTAAGGGAAGATAAGACACTGAAGGCATCTCAGAGGGAAAGGGGGGCCTGGGTTGGGAAACAGAACAGAGCAGAAGGAAGAGATAACCCAGTGGAGAGCAGAGATAAGAGGCAGGGTGAGGCAAGGCCAGGGAGGAAGACCAGACTAGATTTTCTAGTCTGTGTCTGTCCAGGACTCTGCCTTTTTCTTTCTTGTTTGTCTCTCAGAATATATCTTAAAAGGGAGGAAGGAGGCCATATTTGTAGTATATTTGTACTATACCCTAAAGGTTCAATTCTGATACCCGGTCTCTGTCCCTAAAAACATAGCCACATTTGCTGGTAAATCTAAACTCTCATCTCTTCAAGACCATGAGACCCAGGACCTGAGACCCTCTGGCATCATGTCCTTTACCTGACCCCCTACTCCCATTTCCAGCAAATTTGGAAAACTTAGCATTGGCCACAGAACTGGAAAAGATCAGTTTTCATACCACTCCTAAAGAAAGGCAATGCCAAAGATGTTCAAACTACCACACATTTGCACTAATTTCACATACTAGCAAGGTAATATTCAAAATCCTCCAAGCTTGGCTGCAACAGTACATGAACGGAGAACTTCCAGATGTTCAAGCTGGATTTAGAAAAGGCAGAGAAACCAGAGATCAAATTGCCAACATCCATTGGATCACAGAAAAGCAAGAGCATTCCAGAAAAACATCTACTTCTCCTTCATTGGTTACACCAAAGCTTTTGACTGTGTAGCTCACAACAATCTGGAAAATTCTTAAAGTGATAGGAATACCAGACCACCTTACCTGCCTCCTGAGAAACCTGTATGCAGGTCAAGAAGCAACAATTAGAACCAGACATGGGACAACAGACTGATTCAAAACTGGGAAAGGAGTATGTCAAGGCTGTATATTGATACCCTGCTTATTTAACTTATATGCAGAGTACATCATGAGAAATGCCAGGCTAGATGAAGCATAAGGTAGAATCGAGATTGCTGGGAGAAATATCAATAACCTCAGATATGCAGATGACATGACCCTTATGGCAGAAAGCAAAGAGGAACTAAAGAGCTCCTTGATGAAGATGAAAGAGGAGAGTGAAAAAGCTAGTATAAATCTCAACATTCAAAAAATGAAAATCATGGCATCCGGTCCCATCACTTCATGGCAAATAGATGGGGAAACAATGGAAACAATGGCAGACTTTACTTTCTTGGGCTCCAAAATCACTGCAGATGGTGAATGCAGCCATGAAATTAAAAGACACTTGCTCCTTGGAAGAAAAGTTATGACCAACCTAGACAGCATATTAAAAAGCAGAGACATTACTTTACCAACAAAGGTCTGTCTAGTCAAAGCTACTGTTTTTCCAGTGGTCGCATATGGGTGTGAGAGCTGGACTATAAAGAAAGCTGAGCACTGAAGAATCGATGCTTTTGCTGTGATATTAGAGAAGACTCTTGAGAGTCCCTTGGACTGCAAGGAGATCCAACCTGTCCATCCTAAAGGAAATCAATCCTGAATATTCATTG
The DNA here is from genome assembly GCF_014754425.2 of Oryx dammah. NCBI lineage: Eukaryota > Metazoa > Chordata > Mammalia > Artiodactyla > Bovidae > Oryx > Oryx dammah. The sequence goes on from NW_024070189.1 coordinate 41,732,903, forward strand.
GAAGAACTGATGCTGAAGTTGAAGCTCCAACACTTTGGCCACCTGATGTGAAGAACCAACTCATTGGAAAAGACTCTGATGCTGGGAATGATTGAAGGTAGGAGGAGAAGGGAAGAACATAGTTGTTGGACAAGATGACACCACCCTTATGGCAGAAAGCAAAGAGGAACTAAAGAGCCTCTTGATGAAGATGAAAGAGGAGAGTGAATAAGCTAGTTTAAATCTCAACATTCAAAAAATGAAAGTCATGGCATCCGGTCCCATCACTTCATGGCAAATAGATGGGGAAACAATGGAAACAGTGACAGACTTTATTTTCTTGGGCTCCAAAATCACTGCAGATGGTGAATGCAGCCATGAAATTGTGAGGACCCGATGGTTGGATGACATCACTGACTGAATGGACATGGTTTGAACAAGCTCCAGGAGATGGTGACGGACAAGGAAGCCTGGTGTGCTGCAGCCCAATGGTGCCTCAAAGAGCTGGACAATACTGAGCAACTGAATAGCAACAACTACAACAACCACCACCACCACAACCCATTTCCATCCAGATTGGTTTCAGACAGAAGTAGGCAGAAAGAACACCTGATTTTACTGAGGTTTTTAGGGGGAGACCTACGACTCCCAGCTGACTATCCTTCCTACCTCACACACTAGCATAATCCCTTGGAGGTCACCCCAGCACTTTGTGTGCCTGGAGGGGCCAGAGCACAGCACAGAACCTTCGGCTTTGGAGCTGCTCCGCAGCTTGAGTCCCAGCTCGACTGCAGACGAGTTACTCTCTGTATCTGAGCTCCCATTTCCTCATTTCTCAAACAGGGATAAGACTGGAAGCTCCTTCACAGAGAGATTGATATGGTGAAACAAATTAATGCATGTACAGTGCTTAGGGAAGTGCCTGGCACACAGAAGTGCTCAAATCGTGTTCGTCTGACTGCTGGCCCTGTTAGTAGGTCCAAGTGCAAAGCTGGGTGCACATGGAAGGAACCCCAAGAAGATATTAACCCCCTGGATTGAGGATGCTTGATTCTAGTTCTATCGCATTCAACATAGAGGGAACCAGGGGTGCCACTGGAACTCTCTGTGCTTTCCTTTATCTCCTTTATAAAATGGAGCTATGCCCTTCCTCCAGAGAAGGCAATGGCATCCCACTCCAGTACTCTTGCCTACAAAATCTCATAGACAGAGGAGCTTGGTAGGCTGCAGTCAATGGGGTCACGAAGAGTCGTACACAACTGAGCGACTTCAGTTTCACTTTTCACTTTCATGCATCGGAGAAGGAAATGGCAACCCACTCCAGTGTTCTTGCCTGGAGAATCCCAGGGACAGGGGAGCTGCCATCTATGGGGTGGCACAGAGTCGGACATGACTGATGCGACTTAGCAGCAGCAGCAGCAGCAGCATGCCCTTCTCTGACACAGACTGCTATGTGTTTAAAAATGCTCAGGAAACATGAGACAGCATAGAAATACAGAAGTGGTCATTTCCATTACTCTATCACTGCTCTATTGCCAAGCTGACCACTGACTACTCAGCTTATCAAACTTCCTGTAGCTAAGAATTATTAGTTGCTATAATTTGCCTTCACCTTCTAAGGTGGAATGTTTCCTCCTTCCTGCATTGACCTGGATACTGGCATCAAAGGCAGAGCTGCAAGGAAGTGTGCAGGCAGAATTCCAAACTTTCATTCCTTTTTCTCTCATCATTCTTTTTGCTTCTCAGGTACATTAGAAGTGATTCAAGTCTCTATATTATGCATTTAGCCTAATAAAGACAGAAACGGTGTTATAGACTATAAGCTGTCTGGAAATGAGGACTAGGTCTGTCTAGTTCATTCTTAGACTGCAGTACACAGTAGGGCCCTTGGCACATAGGAGACATCCAGCATACTTTTGTCAAATGAATGAATGTGGTTGAAATCAAGACTGTTTATGCAACAGCCCTTCCCAGTTTCTTCCATACAGACTGATCCTAAGTTTTGGCTGAATGGCAATGTGCACAGCCTGTAATGATTCTTGTAAAATAGTTCCAGACAGCTCAGTCCCCCATGCTAAAGGGTGGGTTTGTGACCCAACGAAATGAATGGGCAGTGAAATATATGGGGAAGTCTTCTGGTTGATTCTAGGAAATATTTCTCTTTTGGATAAAAGGTAAGTATCATATTAGGGAAAAAGTCCCATTTCCCATATTCTTTTTCCTTCCTGCTTGGGATGCTTTTGTGGATGGGTATACTAGAGCTGTGGCAGCCATCTTGGGACCAAGGAAAGTCAGAGAGACTCTAACACCTCATTGTCAACTAAAGAACGTCACTCCCCATCTGGCTCAAAGACGATTGAGTAACTGCTCCTCCAGCTTCTGTCTTTTAGCATATCCAAAGGAAGTTCAGGGTGGAGATCAGGAATGAGGTGCTCTGTGACGGGGAAAAGGGCGGAACAGGCCTTCAGATGGATACTTTCAGGAGAAAAGTTTTTTGAACCAGGATTCTTGCATTTTCACATACTTAGAAAAGCACTAAAACCATTAGCTAAGGTATCTGTTCCATGTGACTAGCAGTGACCTTCTGCAGAGAGGTGTGCTTGGCTGACAAACTCCTTCACCAAATTCACATATACATGGGGACTCCCATTATGTTTAGGTACCAGAGGGCACAGGGTTGCCCTTTGACCAAGCTCCTTGTTCTGCGCAAATGTTTCCACCGAACCCTTCCTCCACGTTTGTCTTATCTTAGTGCCATCTCCTCATTGTCCCTCTCATATCTCTGAACAGATTAATGGCACCACCTTGTCCCCCAAGACATTCCTTCTCTGTTGATCTTTTCAATTTTCTCATTATCACTTTCCCCAGACCAAATATTATCTCTTGGTTTTTAATTACTTTGATGGGTCTCATCCATAGCAGTTGGGACATTGAAGTCACTACCTTGTCTTCTCAGATCTTCCTGAGCAATCTTATTGATCATTGCTTGGAGCAAAATCACGTGGGTGTACTAGACCCATGTAAACTTGTAACTTAGCCAGGAGTTATTCTGATTAATTAGCAACGTTGCTTTCTGGTGCAAAGCTGTCCTGCCTGTAGACTGTGCTGTGCTGTGCTTAGTTGCTCAGTTGTGTCCAGCTCTTTGCAATCCCATGGACTGCAGTCTGCCAGGCTCATCTGTCCATGGGGATTCTCCAGGCAAGAAGACTGGAGTGGGTTGCCATGCCCTCCTCCAGGCCCCTATAGACTAGTGCTTTGCAAACATGGCTATATAGCAGAATTACCTGAGGTGTTTTCAAAACTCCTGAAGCCCAGGTCTCCTCCATGTCAATTAAACCAAGAGAGCAGAGGGAAATCCAGCTTCAGGATTTTTTTAAGTTCCCCACAAGATTCCAGTGTAGTCACGTAGGAATATCAGTGCTTTAGACAAGTACTTCTTGATCTTTAATGTGCATGTGAAACAAGTGCACAAGTCTGTACTTGTTTAAATGCAGATTCTGAGGGTCTGGGATGCCACTGATATTCTGCATTCCTGGCGAGCTCCAAGGTGGTGACAACAGTTGTCTGAGGCCCACATTTTGCAGAGAAAGGGTCTTGAATCTAGATTTAGTAGTCTATTCTAATGCTGGATCTGAAATTAAATTCCCCTCAGGTCCAATTGCAGAGTCACAGGAAAAAAGAAAATATATTGCCTGCAATAAAGCCAAGAGCAGGGGCACTGAATTGAAAAAGTCAGAAGAATGTTGTTGATCTCCAATTTAGTTATGGACTTGTGTTGACAAATTAGCCCACTTTATGGGGGACTGAAGGAGGTTTTCAAATGCCAGGATTTTGAGTTTTAAAACTGGAACAAGTTGGTCACCATAGTTAGAGGCAGCATCCCAAAGAACAACAGCCAAGTTTTCCACTTCAGCATCTGATTCCTCTTTCTGGGAGCAGGACGGAGTCCAATAGGGTCAAGTGTTTGCTAGGAAAGACAGCTTAAGGAAAAGAAATGAGAGTCGCAGGCCCAATAAGAACTTAAGGAATGTGACTTCAAAAGAGTAAAAATCACGCAGATCCAGATGGAATTAGAAAATTTCAAGGACAATATCACATGGCCATAGAGATAAGTCTAGGGTACATGGTTTAGGTTTCTGCTCCAGCATTCCTTTCCTGTGTTTTCTGGGTGACTTATTCCCTGTCTCTGGGCCCCAACTTCAGGAGCTAAGAAATGGGTGTCGAGTCGAAGGATGTGAAGGGTCTTTCCTGCTCCCATACCCCCTAGCTCCTTATGCAACATGGATAACACTGCCACTGCAGAAGTACATCTTTACAGTGCAATTAGAAAATGAACCTTCTGAATTGGGGAGCAACCATCTCCAGGGCTCCCCAGGCACCTCCACAATGGCATTACATTTATCATATTCAGGAACACTTCTCTGTTCTGGCCTCTGATGTTCAGAGAGCCAAGAACTCATAATGCCTTTTTTTCCTTAAGACTGTAACATGTATACAAATCTAAATGAAACTCTATCTCAGATACAACCTTTTGGTTACAAGTGGCTTCCTCTTTCTGCTCTTGCCTCCACAACAGGGGACCCATTTCTCAACATTTTTTCTTTAAATAGACAAAGAGTCTCCCCAGCCACCCATTACAGGATTCCTGTTAACCTTTCATTAAGCTTGCTAACAGCTGGCTTCAGCTCTTTATAACTTAGTTCAATACATTCCCATTTCAATGGGTCCCACCTGGCTTCATTAAGGTTACTGCCAGCTTCTCCACTAGCAGCTTCCTCCACAAATGCAAATAGACTCTGAGTAAATAATATGGGAGCAGGGGAAGACTAAGCTATAAAGGGATTGACATTGGAAAACCAGGGCTTCCCCTGTGGCTCAGTGGTAAAGAATCTGCCTGCCAATGCAGGACCTGGGCTCTGTCCCTGGGTCTGGAAGATCTCCTGGAGAAGAATAATGGCATCCCAGTCAAGTACTCTTGCCTGGGAAAACCCATGGACAATGGTGCCTGGCAGGCTACAGTCCATGGGGCCACAAGAGTCAGACAGGCTTTAGCAACTAAACCACCACCACAGGGAAGTGATTCTCTCTTCTGGGCCCCCAGCACAGTGGATACTAGGGAGTTGTTTATGCTGCTGCTGCTGCTTCTAAGTCGCTTCAGTCGTGTCCGACTCTGTGCGACCCCATTTACGGTAGCCCACTCTGTTCCTAGAATTCTCCAGGCAAGAATACTGGAGTGGGTTGCCGTTTCCTTCTCCAATGCGTGAAAGTGAAAAGTGAAAGTGAAATCGCTCAGTCCTGCCCGACTCTTAACGACCCCATGGACTGCAGCCTACCAGGCTCCTCCGAGGGAGTTGTTTGTAGATGCTACCAATTCATCCTGATGGCACAGAGAGGGAAAGAGGAACCAGTACCCCAAGTGCCTGCTCTGATCAAGGAGTCTCAGGGTGAGAATTCTGGATGTATTCATTCTTTATCCTGTGACTCCCACCCTCCACCCCCTAGACCTTTGAATCTCCCACTGGCTGCCTTGTTCCAGTTCGTGGCCATCCGGTTCAAGGATGTTATTTACTAAGTGTAGTGTGAGTGCCTGTAAGTGGACACACAACATTCCATGTCAGTTTAGGCCACTTCACTCCCACGTCTTCATTCCTCCATATCAGCTGCCTGGCCCCTGAGTTCCCCACTGCAGCCTGGGGCAGAGCCCAAGGGTGTTTCCTCTGAGTCCCCTTGAGTGGAAAATAGGAGACAGGAATCTCATATCTGCATTTGGAAGATTCCTCTGCCACAGCATGGAGGACAAACTGGGGAGGGAAAGGAGCTAAGTTGGTGAGTGTAGTTAGAAGCTACCCTAAGAATCCAGCAGAAAGTAATGTTAGCTTGACTGAGGGCTGACGACTCCACTGGGACCTTGGGCACCAGTTGCTGGAAACTCTGCCCCTACCTCCGACTCCACCTCCTTGGCCACGCCAATCATCATGGGGCCCTGGTTACAGAAGAGTCTTTTCTTAAAATCTCCACCCTCCTCTTAGGGATTATATGCAGCCAGAGTTCTCAAACTCTAAGACTCATCTTAATCACTTGTTAAAATACAGATCACTGGGCTCCAACCTGGGGTTTCTGAGTCTGTAGGTACGGATGGGTTTCTCAGGTGACTCAGTGGTAAAGAATCTGCCTGCAAATGCAGAACAGACATAAGAGACACGGGTTCAATCCCTGGGTTGGGAACATCCCCTAAAGGAGGGTATGGCAACCAACTCCAGTATTCTTGTCTGGAGAATCCCGTGGATAGAGGAGCCTAGCCGGCTACAGTCATAGGGTCACAAAGAGTTGGACATGACTAAAGTGACTTAGCAAGCAAGCAAGGTGTGAGGTGGGGACAAGCATGTGTGCCTAACAGGTTCCATGTGATGTGCAGGCTGCTGGTCTGAAGTGCCCTGTTGGAAAACCACAGAGTGACAGCAGTGATTCTCAGCCCTGGTTGCATGTTAGAACCACTTGGAGCATTAAAAATAAACAAATAAAATAAAATAAAATGCCCCGGCTACACTCAGACCAATTACAAAAGAATCTCCTAAAGTGTGAGACACAGGAATTGACATTTAAAAAAAATTCTCCAGTGTTCAGCTAAGGTTGAGAGCTGCTAGGCTGGAGGCTACTAGGAGGTTATTACTAGTTGTAAAACACTATGACTATGCATTTAAGTGCTTATAAATCTGACCAAGGCGTTTCAGAAACATACTTGGTAAAGACTGAAGATGGCCTCTTGCAAATACACTCACTGAGCTGAGATGTTCCGTTTAGGGGGTGTGATATTTGCTGTCATCTCTTCTAGTCAGACAAGTCGGTGGTGGTATTGGTGGTGGTTTGGGAAGGTGGGTAGGGAGCATGAGCTAAGTTAGGGTGGGGTGTCTCACTAACCCACAAACTATTGAAACCTGACCGTTTGTACAAGGTCATCTAGTCTCACCCCATTTTCCAGATGGGGACACTGAAGCCCTGTACCTGATTCTAGATCCATAGCCCCCCACCCACCCATCTCCAGGTTCTAAATCTGAATTGAGCCTGCTGGTCATTTCCAGTAGTTTGAGTTCACATAGAGCAGAAAGCCAAGCCAAATAAAGAAGCAACCCATGTGCTGCCAGTTATTTCCTTCACTTAGTCCAACCCTGCCACTCATCTTGGCATGAGGTGAGTAAGGCAGAAGCTTGCTGCCCTGGGCAGGTGGTTCTCCAAGTGCTTGGGTGAGACGGGGTGCTTTTATTAACTGCTCTATTTGTGTGAACTAACAGTGGAGGAACCTAGAGGCTATTGTGGATAAGTCATAAAACTGGTATTTTTTTTCCCTCTCTTAAAGTAATGTCAAGAGAGTTAAAATATAAAGCATGGCTACCTGGAAAGACTGTGCACTTGTTTCATGAGTGTGTCTACTGCCCCAAACGTACCAGGAAGTATTTCCAGCAAATTTCTTTCAGCCCCAGCTGACTTTCCACATTTCTTCCCAGCCAGAGGCCTCTCACTGAGATGCACATTCTTTCTTTCAGTCAATGACTGCTTGTTTTAACCTCTTTCCATGGTTCCTCATGCTACCGGCTCTGAAAGTGTTCAGTTCCCGTGGACTGTACTTAGAGAAACTGATCTGGACTGTCTCAGTGATAACCATGGCTGGCTGTCTATGAACATCCACATCATTCAGCTTAGTGTACTCTGATGAACTCTTAGCTATTTCCAAAATTAAGTTTCTCAGCAAGAATCAAGATGTGACAAAATATTAATAGAAAAATAATAGAAAATCGGGACCTTTTAGAGGTCAGTCAAAATGATGGTGTGATTCCGTGTTGTTTCATTCATTATTGAAGACAGTCAATAACCCAGGGATGCTCACACCATACCCAGAGGGAGGCACTGAATTCTTAATGCTGGACATAAACAGAGATATAAAAACAATATAAAGCAAAGTTAACAAGTTAGGGAAGGGACCATAAATCATGTCCAATAAACAAGGCAGTTTGGAGAAACCTGAGGTTCTCCTCTAGGTACCGGAAGCACTGCTACCAAGTAGTAGAGAGTTTAGACCTGTTCTGTGTAATCACAGAGTTCAAACAGGACCAACAGGCAGATGCTATCTGGACACAGACTTTGTTTTAAATATTTCTAAGTCTCAGAAGTGCCCCGAGATTGAATAGACTTCCTTAGGTATGCTAGTGAGTCCACCGTCACTAAAGGCATTCCAGGATACTGTGGAAGATAACTCAGCAGTGATGCCACACAGAATAAACCATGAGACAGACAAAGTTTAGTCTCTCAAGTAACTTTCACTTGTGAAAATAAAGCATGACTGGATTACGGACACCAATGTGATACGTAGGTGTTTGTCTTTTAAACAAAAGCTTCTAAGATATATTTTGACGATTCACATGTCATACCCTCATCATCAGTCCTAAGAAAAAGAGGTACATTACAGTGAGAAAAGACCATCTTTATCCTCACTTCCACTGAGGACGTTTTTTACCTTCTCCAAAATTGTCTAGCCTGTAAAGAGAGGAGAGCCTGCTGATGAGAACACCAAGACCAGTAACCAACGGATGCTGCTCAATTACAAAATGACTAACGAAGGGCTGTTGGAGTTAAAATGGCTCAGAGTCCATCCAGTCCAAGCCTCTTATTTCACAGATGGCAAAACTGAGGCCACAGGAGATAAAGGGCATTTGCCAATCTAGTGTAATAAGGGGATTTAAAGTTTCTGTATTAGCAAAACATAAAACCATGATCTTAATGTGTCTCTTTACCAGGAGGATCTCCAAGTATGACTTTGAAAAGTTACCTTGCTAACCCTCAATTTCCCTATTTATTAATATTTACTTGCTAATAGATACTGTGTTATTGGTCAGTTATTAAGAAAGCAAGGTCTTTATCACAGTTTATACCAAATCCTTTCATTTCTTTTCTAAAAGGCTATGTAGGAGAACAGATATGCAAAGTCCCTTTCCAGAGAGTTTTCAAATTATTATTATTTTTTAATTCAAAACAAAAAATCTGCTCCCATTGCCTAATTTGGTAGAGGAATTAAAACCCAGAAATGATACCGTACATGTTTTTTCATTTTCCATACCGTTAATGCTCGTTCAATGAACTTCAGTTTAACAATGACCTTTTGAAGTGAGTCACCCAGAGTTGAGCAAATAATGGGTCGAATGGCATATCACCATCCTTCTTTTGTGTGTCATACTTCTGTCAATAGAACCTGCCACTATATTTGCATTTTGGGCAAATACCACAGTGTTAAAACCAAGACAGGTTAAAGTAAGCTGAATCCCCACATCTTTTTTTTTTTTTTTTTCATCTCTAAGGCCACCTCTCCAACTCTGTATTTAATCAGAATGCAAGCCCAAGGCATTAAACCACTGAGTAGTGCTTAATCATTTGTACCAGCTTGTACAGCCATCACAGCAATCAGTCATGCAAGATGAATTACCTCATGTGTTTATGGAAACAATTGGTTTTCATGAATTTCCCTGAAAAGACAAGACCATGTTGGAAGCAGAGTAGCTGTGCTTATGTGAATGAAATCCTGGGGGATGCACAGAGCAGCCTTATGAAGAGCAGAAGCGGTCCAAAGATGGGAACTTAGGAACTGGATTTGGCAGAGAAAGCCACTCCTTTCCAAGATCAGATGATTGCTTCTTTTGGCCCATAGTTGCTGCCCACCAATCACAAAGTTGTCTCAGTATTACAGACAGTGGTGTTAAGCTGCTGTGTGTAGCTGCAGGGTCTTAGTTCCCTGACCAGGGATTGAACCTGTGTCACCTGCAGCGGGAGTGCAAGTCTTAACCACTGTCCTGTCCGGGAATATTCTTGATCGATTTGAATTCACGTACTCACTTGGGTTTTAGAACACTTCCTTTCCACGTGTACCCGGAATTTCCCAAACTGTAACATGCATTTGTATTGAGGGTTAATGGCAAATTTCCACTACGCTCCAAATTTCCCTCTACAGTATTCACTAGGGACAAGTATGGAGACACACAAGTTTCACTATTGTTGTTCAAACAGGCTGAGATGGTTACTAGTAGTCAGAACTGCTCACTTACTACCAGCTTCTGTTAGTGACTACAGAACAATTTTTTCCCCCATTTTTGAAGTACCATTTCACATGTTCAGAGATGTGGAGTGATTTGCCTAAAATCACACAGCAGTGTAGAGAGAGCTGGGACTCATCCACAGGTTTCAGGAATATTATTAAACTGTGTCTGTGGTATCCTGGGCTTCCCCAGTGGTGTAGTAGTAACAAATCAGCCTGTTAATGCCAGAGTCGAAAGACCCTGGGATTCAATTACTGGGTCAAAAAGATCCGCTGGAGTAGGCAACGGCAACCCACTACAGTATTCTTGTTTGGAAAATCCCATGGACAGTGAGGCCTGGCTGGTTACTCTTCATGGGGCCAAGATGGAGTTTTCAGTGGATAAACTCAGGGGGGAATACAAGAACCACCTGAAATTATATATGTGTGTGTATTATACACATATACATATATATATACACACATATACATATATACATACATATACATATACTATATATATATATACAGTATGTATGTATCCACACATTTTTCTGTGGAAAAAGTCTAGAACTTCTGTTAGATTCTCTAAGACTTCTGCAAAGCCCCAAATAAGGAACCATAATTCAAACACAAACAACAGGAACAACCACAATTAAAATTCTCATAGGTTTCCTACCCCCACGTAAAGGCAGTCTGTTAGGGGAATATGAACTCTTGTCCCTCTAAGTAGCTGGGAATTCAGATCATTCTGTCGAGCCTGAGGATTAATTTCATTTCTCACTTGGCCACAGGAATGTGTGGAATGGTCCCAAATTGCTCCTTATAGTCCTAGCTTCTCTCTGGGGTCCAAACCCTGAAGACATCACAAGGAGACCCATCTCACTAAGTCATATCCTAAATAAAATCCCGTGAAATGAGATTAAATCCCTTAGGATTATGCCTTAGCCTCACTTTTACTGCCTCAATAACATCCCAAATCCTTTTTGTCTAGTCCTTTCCCCTTCCAGTCTTCTGTAGGTGGAGGTTAAAAGACCTCAGCTGGCAAGTGTAAGACTCATGGTTAGGCACCAGCTCCACCATTGTATGCTTCTTTTTTTTTTTTAATTTTAGAATCTCAGGTTCTTGTTCTAGCCTTTTCTAAATCTATTTCCTCAAAATCTACAATGGAGATGATAGTACATGTTTCACAGGGCTGTGACTTAGGGAATGCATGAGGACAGTGCCTGGTCCATAATTCCTGGTGGTGAATCAGAGCCCTCAGGCGGGACTCCCATCCCCTCTCCTCACTGCATCTCTGTTGATCTTCCTACTCACATACCTTCATTCTCAGGCCAGGCCGGCTGGGGAGCAAGAGGCCACATCTACCAGCTTCCAGCTGAGTTGGTTCCTTCCAGGTTCAGTTCAGTCACTCAGTCGTGTCCCCCCTTTGCAACCCCATGGACCGCAGCACACCAGGCCTACCTGTTCATCACCAACTCCCTTGGAGCTTACTCAGACTCATGCCCATTGAGTTGGTGATGCCATCCAACCATCTCATCCTCTGTCATTCCCTTCTCCTCCCGCTTTCAATCTTTCCCAGCATCAGGCTCATTTCCAATGAGTCAGCTCTTCACATCAGGTGGCCAAAGTATTGGAGTTTCAGCTTCAGCCTCAGTCCTTCCAATAAATATTCAGCACTGATCTCCTTTAGGATGGACTGGTTGGATCTCCTTGCTGTTCAAGGGACTACACCACAGTTCAAAAGCATCACTTCTTCGGTGCTCAGCTTTCTTTATAGTCCAACTCTCATATCCATACATGACTACTGGCAAAACCATAGCTTTGGCTAGAGCTTCCTTCCAAGTACAGAGACATTTTTTTGGTTTTATGGCTTTTTGTTTGTTTGTTTTTACTGCTGATCACACCAGGGGAAAAATCAGTGATGAGTGGTAAACTTACTTTCATTTAGGGAAGTGAAAAAACCTTTTTAAAAAACATCATGGTAGTCATTCTTGACTCACTATTAGAATAAACTTGAGCTTCTGAAAGTTTTCACTGACTTCTTTTTGCATGGCTCTACAGAACTCTCAGTTACAGGTTTTGTTTCTCTGGGTGGACATCTTTAATCTTCTGATAGCCCTCAATTTTTTTTGTAATATGCACATCACTTAAGCTAGAGGGCCTATACTCTATAATTTGGGCTTCCCATGTAGTGCTAGGGGTAAGAATCTGCCTGCGGGAGATAGTAAGAGAGGCAGGTTCAATCCGTGGGTCAGGAACATGCCCTGGAGTAGGAAATGCCAACTCCACTCCAGTATTCTTGCGTGGAGAATCCCATGGACCGAGAAGTCTCACAGATTTGGACAGGACCGAAGCAAGCTAGCACACAGGCAGATACCACTCTATAATTTAGGCTCAGAAATCAAGTTTTGCTTGAAAAAAAGCTCTGGTCAAGTGTGCCGTGCAAGGGCTTCCTGATTTGTATTATTTATTTTATAAGACATCTCCAAGTATAGATCTCCTGCTCCAGTGCCCTCCTCTGCTTTAAAGGTGTTTGGTCTGCAGACATCACCTGAAGAAACCCTACCTAGGCTGGCAAATCCTCACCTCCACTCTGTGGCTGCCTAAATGGAGCTCAGAGATGTGGAGTGACTTTCCCAAGATCACAGAGCAAAGCAGAGGGAGAGCTGAGGCTCATACTCATATTTCAGAGGCTTTAAGTTTGAGTCTATGGACTCCTGGGGGTGGTGTTGTCAGTGGGAAACTGATGCTAAATTGAGATTCAGAAAAGGCCACCGAGTTGAGAGAGGGCTTGCAGTGAGTTAAGGAGATTGCTGATCAGAGGCCAGTTCTCTTATTCCACATAGTTAACCTTTGTCCCAGGACTACCAGCCTCTCTCTCTCAATAGAGCTCCCTGAGGGCAGATTTTCCTATTTGCTCCTCAAATATCAGGCTTCAGTTTTTCTCAGACCCAAGGTGCCTCATATGCTCATCAACAGCAAGAACCAGGAGGTAAATCATTCCAAATCCCACACATTCAAATACGCGTGAGGACTTGGCTGTCCACCGAGGAAAACTGGAAAAAAGTGAAACCTGCTCTGGTAATCATCAAATTTTCCTTTCTTGGTGATTGTTACAGTAGTTTTTTCTTGGTCCCAGGGTTGGATGGTGGGGGAGTGGAAATGGGAGACTTTTAGGAGCATTTGTTCTCTTACTGTGTCTCTCTGTTTTACAAAACCAGCCCAAGCTTCACGGTCCAGAGCAAGCTGGTTTTTTCCAGCAAACTGAAGGATTCTCAGAAGGAAAAGTGGTTGGAGATGAGATTTTTATATCTTTATCTTGGCATTTCATTTGGATACATGGAAATAGGTTGCATGATACTTGGTAAAGGCCTTTCAAATCTATGATTCATTAAACATGGCTTAACTGTTTGCTTCTCTGTGCAGGGCCCAGACATACCTGTGAGGAAGTCTTGATGTCTGTCCTTAAACGGGTTGGAGAGACAGGATTGTGTACAGCAAACAACCATCCTGTGGGATTTACTTTGGGGTAGAGTTATGAAAAGGTGCCCTGGGGACCCAAAAAAGGGAGAGAAGGATTCTAAGTGAGAAAGAAGGGCCAGGATGTTTCTCTCAGAGATCCTTGAGTTGATTCTTCATGGATGAGAACATTTCATTGAGCAGAGAGAACAAATAGGGAGACCAGCCTGAGCAGAAATAAAGGGATGGATAAGAATATAAAATCTTTGGTGATTGATTAAGAGCCTGGTTTAATCTAATGGTGACTAGGGAGCTAGGAGTAGCCTTGGTTCTTAAAGGACTTCATTGATAGACTGAAGAATTTAGATTTCATTCCGGGGTCTTAAGGAACCATTCATGTGTTTGGATTAGGGAATGGTATTTTCAGCTCTGTTTTAGGAAAAATTGCTCCTGTAAAGTCTTTGGAAGCTATGTTGGAGGAGAGAGGATGGTAAACAATCCGCCTGCAATGCAGGAGACCCAGGTTGGAACCCTTGGTCGGGAGGATCCCCTGGAGAAAGGAATGGCTACCCACTCCAGTATTCTTGCTGGCAGAATTCTATGGACAGAGGAGCCTGGTGGCCTTCAGCCTATGGAGTCCCAAGGAGTTGGACAAGACTAAGTGACTAACACTTTCACTTTCCACAAGACTCTATGCAGAGAGGCTCCCCAGGAGGTTCCTGCTATAATTCAGACAGGAGAGGAGTGTCTCGGCTAGAGTGATAGCAGTGGTAACAGCAGAGAGGGGACAGAGTCAGAGCCATTTAGGGCTTGGAATTGTGAGGACTTGGTGGCTGGAGTAAGAAGGAAGGATGACTGAGTCTCTGTACTTGGGAGATTAGCTGATGTGATGGGTTCACTGGTAAAGGAACCCCAGGAGGAAGAGTGAAAATCATTTGGCTGATCTTGAGTTTGAAGTGCTCCTGGATGATGTTTAGCAGGCAGTTGGAAAGGTGGGGCTGAGTGGACTTAGGGATGCCTAAGTGGGGATTGGTGTCTGATGATTGGTACCTCCCTCTGATCAAATAATCATTACTGTGATGATACAGTGTAAGTGCTGAATAGGGACTTGCCACTATACTAAAGCTTTCATAGTTATTACCTCATAGGGGAGAGTTCTGGGCTATCTATGTAATTGTGGGAGTCACTGATAATAAAAAAACAATTACTGAGTGCTTTTTATAGGAAAGGGCTGGGCTTGATGCTTTTGAGGGTATTACCTTATTGTGAGGCCTCATCCAAATGTTTGAGGAAGATTCTATTATTACATTCATAATAAAGGAGAAGAAACTGAGGTTTGCGGAAATTAAGACATCTGCCAGAGTTAGAAAGATGACGTTTCAAAGCGAACTCTCTTGATTGTACTGAGACCTGAAATAAGTTTTCCATACTGCCATTCCAGTCCTGGACGCACCATATAGGGTAAAAACTCTCTCTCCTTCACGTAGAAGGAGTTTGTGATGGAAGACTCAAAGAATAAAGAAGAAGGTGGTCTTCTCGCCTCCTCTCTCTTCTTTTGATGATAAAAATGTCACCCACTAAGTACTTGGTGCAGGACAACACTCATCTGTCAGCTTATGAGTCTCACAAGCGTCCTATTCTTATAAATCATTTATTTATCCCTTTTCAGCCTCTGGCTGAATTCTTTCTGTGCTATTTAGAGAACTGGAGCTCCTCAGAGCTCCTGGATCGCCACCTCGTGGTTTCAACTGGCAACCACAACTGACAGTAGATAAGGTCGATGATGGGTCCTAGCAGGGCCAAAGGACAACAGAGTCCAAAAGCTCTGTGAAGGACAGTCCACCCATGGCTGCCAGTATTAAGCAGGCCGGTCACCCCTGAATGATTTGCGACTCTGATTGGGTACCTAGGTACAGACTATAGAAATGATGATGGATGTGTAAAGACAGGGAACCAGGGAAACAGTGGCAGTCAATGTGTGTTTCCACAGAAAGGTAGTACGGATATTTGGAGATGTAAAAGGGATCTTATGGTTGGCACATGTGACAAGGGGTGTGATATGTTAAGAGGAAGAAATTTTACCTTTTGGGCTGCTTCTGACAGGATTTGGCAATCTATACTCATCTTCCTAATTCTGAGAGTTTTCTTCTGCATTCTGTGTGTATCCCTGTTAAAACTCAAGTCTGTAAACTTACATTTTTAAATTAATGCAGACATATTTTTGGCATCATCAACCTTAAGTATAATACTTTATTGTACCTGGGTTTTCTAAAAGTTAGTAAGTTAACTTTATATTTGTTGTAAAATTTGTCAGCAAGAAAATTAACCCCTTATTGTCAGACTTTTGCCAGTCTGATATCCTTGAAGCATGACTATTGTCTGCTCCTAAATGAGAAAAATTAAGATAGATTTTTAAAAAGCTATAAATTAAATAGTCAGCAATGTGGGACATCCAAGATGACCACTTGGCTTTTCCCGGCTCCCTGGCAAACCCCATTCTTCATTTAATGGGTTAAAGCCTTTTTTGGCTACAAGACTGGTATCCTCACAGTGAAAACAGAATGATTAAAAATGTGTTTTTCACTTGAGGTATACTTTTGACTATTTTTAATAACCAAGGTAACTACCTTATTGGAAAAATTATACAGGCCTATGTGATCAATCTGGCAATCTTATTTTATGAACGGATTAATCTTAACTTGGCAATATTTGATAAAAATGAGAGTAATTTTAGAGAAAAAGATTGTTTTAATAGGTATAAAATTTTTGTTTTGCTACTTGAGGTATGTATCTACCATCTAAAATTTACTTTTCAAATAGTTCTTTGTTACTATGTTATATTATTATAAAGCTTAAATGAGTTACTAAAAAGGTATTCTAAGCTTGTTTCTGAAGCTGGTCTTTGGATTGAGACTAGATGCCCATAATCTATTACCAGGGGATTATACATACTATCATTTAGAGGACTATGTCCAACCTAGATGAAAGGCCTCTTATCAGTTTTCTTAAGTATATGATGTACAAGGAAACTAATGGGAATCATCTTCCAAGACTTAAGGCCCTGCCTGCCTGTTAAGTCACTTCAGTCGTGTCCGACTCTATGTGATCCTGGGGACCGTAGCCCATCAGGCTCCTCTGTCCATGGGGATTCTCCAGGCAAGAATACTGGCATGGGTTACCATGCCTTCCTCCAGAGGATCTTCCCAACCCAGGGACTGAACCCAGGTCTCCCACCTTGCAGGCAGATTCTTTACCAGCTGAGCCACCAGGGAAGCGCAAGACTTAGGTTGCTGCTGCTGCTGCTAAGTCACTTCAGTTGTGTCCGACTCTGTGCGACCCCATGGATGGCAGCCCAAGGCACTTCCTCCTAATTACTTGAAGTGCCCAGCAGAGGATTTCCTGAGCCCTGATGTCAGTCTTCCCCTCCCTCCAACCTTTATAAGTGCTGATCCTTTATTTGCAATTTTCAGCAAGACCAGTGTCTACTCACTGTCAACACCACTGGGATACCTTCTCTACTATTTCTCAGGCAGTAACACCTGCTTGGGAGACTGCTTTGGAAGGAACAACATCTAAACTTGTAAGTACAAATCTTGATTAAATTACACAGGGGATTTTGACATGGGAAGGAAACTTGGATAGCTAACTACTGCTGGAGTGCACCCCGCTGCTACAACAGGAGCTATCTCACAGGCAGGAGCCCTTGCTCTAGCAGAGGCTATTATCCCAGGGGAAAACACACCCAAGGCTGAGGATCGACCTCCACTATCAGGAGCTCTTAGGTACCCCAAGTCACCCAAGGGACCCAATCCCAGCCTAGCTGGCTGAGAGCATACTAGAGTATGTTACCAACCACCTGCTCCTACAGTTCTTCCTCTGAGAGAACTTTTTCATAAAAATCAAGAAACAAACGTGTTTTCTTTGATGTCTGATCTAAGTCTGGCAGAGGCTAAATTGAGAGGTTTTTCTGAGGACTCTGAAATTTTCACAAAGAAGCTTACCTGGGGGGAATCTCACCTGGGGGGATTTACAGATTTTATGCCACCGCTACCTTCCTAAGAAAGAACAGCACACGGTACTGGCAGCCAGAGCCCACGCTGACTGAGTGGCTCAAGAAGTCCAAGTCCAAGAAGGCCGTGCAGTACATCAGGTGGGAAACAATGCTTTCCCTGAGGCAGATCCACATTGGAGTCACCAGATGAATCGTAATGATAGAAATAAGTAGGATAGGATTAATTATTTATTAGCGGTATGAAAAAGCTTATAGTGAAACTCATCAATTATGAAAAAAGTGAAAGAAGTCCAATACGGACCAGAGAGAAATCTTGCAGTTTTTCAAGGAAGATTAGTGGAAGCTTTTAAATAGCATCCAAATGTGGATCCCTCCTCTCCTGAGGGACAGGTCCTTTTGGCTACACATTTCATAACCCTGTCTGCCCCAGACTTCAGACGCAAAATTCAAAAAGCAACTGCTGGAAGGAGGAGGTCCTCAGACCTTTTGAGCAATTTGCTCCAGTTGTCTTATTTGGTTTTCAATAATAGGGATATGGCCAAAAAGGCTGAATACGCCCAGAGATATACATAAAAGGCCCAAATGATGGCAGTGGTCTTGTCCACTCATAGACCATAAAAGGGAGGCCAGACTTCCTGAGTCATTTGACTGTGCAAGGCCCATGGGTATCCAAAATCAGTGTGCCAGGTGTGAACAGACGGGACACTCAAAGGAAGATTGTGATCAATGGGCTTTTAGAAAACATCCAGGACATTGAAAGGGAGAATGCCTCGGTGCCAGTGAGTGACAGGGGGCCCTTGGGTACTGACGGTTTTATAATCAGAAGACTGAGGTGGCCTGAAGCCAAAGGTGACTTTGCCTAGAGAGGCCATCTACATAACTAATGCCAAACTTCAGGTGGTCATTGACGTGGAAGGCCACTTAGTAGAATTTCTTAGAGATACTGGTGCAACCTTCTCTGTCTTAACCCAGAGGGTTAGAAATCTTAACAAACATAAGAAATATGTAATGGAAGTGTCAGGAGAGAGACAGGGGTACGCTTTCCTGAGACCGCTTTTGTAAGAATTATAAACCAATATACAACATCAATGGCCAATTGTTTTTATATTCCTTTCTGTTTGTGCCTGATCGTCCTCTCTTTAATGGAAGGTGGTAGGGTGGTTTAGTTGCTAAGTCGTGTTTTACTCTTGCAACCCCATGACCCTTGCCAGATTCCTCTGTCCATGGGGTTTCCCAGGCAAGAATACTAGAGTGGGATGCCATTTCCTTCTCCAGGGGATCTTCCCAACCCAGGGATCAAACTCAGGCCTGCATTACAGGTGGCCTTAATGAATGAGCCACCAGGCAAGTCCTATCTCTGTAATGGAAGGGACTTAACTAAATTAGGGGCTACTCTGTTTCCTGAGGGACAAAGAAGCAACCCTATCACCAATTGATATTCATAGAAAATAAAGAACAGATTAACAGAGATAGAAGACTTAATAAGCCCTGAAGTATAAAATATTAAGATACTGGGCCTAATAAACATATAGATTAAGGACTTAAATGACCCTTTTCCAGATTAAGAAATTGTTTTGGAAAAATGTTTTGGATTGCCAAATCATGGTTATAACCTCTTTTAATGCTTAATTTCTTTTCATTTTTGTCTTTTGTAAATCCATCCTCCGAAGCTTAACATCTGAGAGAGCTAAAAGGATGATACTAATTGGTTTATAATTCTTACAGCAGAAAAGAGACAGCCAGCCAGGTGGTTTACTCCTTCCGCAGGCAGGCCTATATCCCGTCTCAGATGGAAGCAGTTAATGATTCATTGTTACCCCTTACCCACTTTTAAGCATAAAGTGGTAAACACCTGGAGTAGGAAATGATAGGGACAAAGTAAAGGGACATGATAGTGATTTAATAGTTAATCCCATTAGGTTATTATATGTAAAGAAGAAAGTAAGAGAGACCCTGGTAAGATAATGATCACCCAAGAAAAAAAGGAAAAATCCTGAAACAGTGTGGGCTTGCTTGTCTCATACAGGAGAGCAAGTCACTTAGCATCAAAGCCAGATCTGCTTGCCAAACAACAAATCCAAGCTAACTTGCTTAGCCATAAGACCGTTTAACAGAAGCATGAGACATGCCCTCAAACTGTAAAACAATAGTGGAAAATAGGGCCTAAACCTGCCCAGTGACGTGAACAAGGTAATGACCCCTAGGACATGCTCTCTGCGCACACACACACACAATTTATGGAAAGGTGACGTTTCAAAGTGAATGACCCTCACTGTCCTGAGACCTGAAATAATTTCTCCATAGTTCCATGATTCCCAGATGCACCGTATAGGGCCCAAAACTCCCCTACCCAACTTGTAGGAGGAGTTAGTGATGGAAGACTCAAAGAAAGACAAAGAAGGTGGTTTTCTCCCCTACTCTATCCTCCTTTGATGATAAAAATGTAACTCACTGAGTACTTGGGGTAGCACAACACTCACCTGCTGGATCTGATGCCTCACAAGCATTCTGTTCTAATAAATCACTTCTTTATCACTTTACCTCTGGCTAATCCTTTCCTGGAGCCCCCAGAACATCACCTAACTGTTTTGATTCTGATACTATAAGGTTGGAGGACACACTAACCAGTTTGCTTTCCCTTTCCTCCAGGACGACAGCACCATGCATCCTTGGGTAGCCATCCTGGGCTTCCTACTCCTTCTGCCAGGTAAGTGAAAGGTGGGCTGTGCTTTGGAAGCCTGAGGATGGGGGAGTGTAGGGGCTGTGTGAGTGATGAGGCAGGGTAGGTGTGCTAGGGCTTTGTCAGAAGGTAATGGGGTCAACAAATGAGCAAAGAAGCAGGCTGAAGCCTTAAGCCAAAGAAACTGCTTAAATGCTAAGAATTACAAATACTGAGAGTGGGTTACAAGACATGATGCTGTACAGTGTGGTTTATGCCACTGCTTGTATTTAAACAACAACAACAACAACAACAATGGAGGGTTGGGTAGGTAGATGGTGGATATGTGTGCACTGCTCGTGTGTAGGTGGGAAACAGTGACAGCTGTTATCAGAGTGTAGAAGGGGATGAGAAAAGAAATGGGGATGAGGGGGGAAGGAAAGAGTCCTTTACTCTACCATTCTGTGCTTTTTGATGTTTTTCAACTGTGTGCAACTATTTCTGTTAAAAAGAAAATATTTTAATTTCCCTACTTTTCCAGTTGTTAAGACTTTGTGTTTCCAATGCAGGGTGCAGGGGTTCCATCCCTGAATGGGTAACTAAGGTCCCACAGACCATGCCGTGTGGCCAAAAATATTTTTTAATAAATAAAATATTTTAATTAAAAATATTCTATGAGACAGGGGGAAATTTAGGAAGATGCATATCCTAAATTTTAAAACAATCTCTAGAGTTGGGAATCTGAGGAAAAGATTTTTTAAAAATTATACTTCTGGAACAAATTTTTATAGTTAGCCTGTATTACCTTTGTAATCCAAAAATGATAGTAAGCAAAATTAACTGTTGCCAGAATTCCAAAGAAAAAAACTAGACTCTTATTTTATGTATCAATGAGTGTTTTATTCCCAGAGCATTTCCCAGACTTACAGCCCAGGCCTATGATTAATCATTGAGTCTCAGATTCTTTTACGGACCACTCGGAATGCATTTGACAATGTAGGGATTTTTAAGCCACTGACTCAGAAGAGAGGTGTTTTTGTTTGTTTGTTTGTTTTTTAAGAGGCAACATTTAGTATTTGACTGAATATTCTCCAATTTTTTGGTTTCACCTGGTTAAGTGGACTCTGCTCCATTGTACATTGCTCAAGAAGGGATCCTTGC
Source organism: Oryx dammah (assembly GCF_014754425.2). Lineage (NCBI taxonomy): Eukaryota > Metazoa > Chordata > Mammalia > Artiodactyla > Bovidae > Oryx > Oryx dammah. The sequence continues at coordinate 41,754,233 of NW_024070189.1, forward strand.
TTGAATTTATCTGGTTGATCCTTAAGCCCATGATAAGCCTCAGTTTCTCCTGAAAGTATTATAAACTCATTTTCCTAAGAACTGATTTCTAAACAGCTTACAAGGCTTTGCCTTCTAACCAATGATGCTTTAAGTAAAACTTTAACTCTGCTTTTTTTTTTTTTTAATGTAATTAAGAGCAGAGTTATGAGGTGATTTAATTTGAGAGAGTTGGGAGGTGGGAGGGGGGTTCAGGATTGGGAACTCATGTACACCTGTGGCTGATTCATGTCAATGTATGGCAAAATCAATACAGTATTGTAATGCAAAATAAAGTAAAAATAAAAATTAAAAAAAAATTTGAAAGAGCTATTTAAAAACTTGAAATAAAGACTTAAAATCAAAACTAAAAATGCAAAAGAGTTTTTAAAAGAGATTTCAACTGAGACAGTGACAATCAGGGGAGAAGAAAAGCTACATGTATATATTACCTATTTAAAAAGCAGATACATGTCAAAAATAGAAAGAAATACACACATATTCATGTATTACTGTAATGGCATTTATTTCAAACCTTTTGGAGAGAAATTTGGTCTTATTACAAGAGATTGAACATATTTCTGCCCTTTATCATGAAACTTTCTCTCAGAAATCTATCCTATTAGGAAGTAATTCTGAATACAGAAACACATTTATATGATGTTTCATCTAGAAATATATCTAGTAAATGATAATGCTGCTAAAGAATATGTGAACGTAGAAAAATGCTTATACTAAGTTTTAAAAACTCAAGATGTTAGATGATTTCAAACCAAATAAGCTATATAAAGAAAAAAATGAAAGTAAAGTTAAAATATTGAGACCTCATGCTCTGGTTTCTCTTTATTTACAGATGGTGTAACGTCTTACCGACAAGTGATTGGAGTGGTGGGTCAGTCTGTCACGCTACCCTGCTTCTATGAAGGAAAAGTCACATCGATATGCTGGGGCCGAGGGGAATGTTCTTGGATAGACTGCAGAAATACCGTTATCCGTAGTGATGGATACAAAGTCACTAAACAGAAGAATGAACGTTATCAGCTCAAGGGAGATATTGGTGAAAGGAATGTTTCTTTGACCATAGAGAATGCAGTCCTTTCTGACAGTGGCTTATATTGTTGCCGTATTAAAAAATGGCTTTTCAATGATGAAGAAAACATCATAAATTTGACTATAAAGTCAGGTGAGCTTGTCTTCCTACTTACTTTGATCACTTGCTGTGAGTTTCTCTAAAGAGGTTTCTGTTTGATATTAACCTCTTTTTCCTTGAACAGGGAAAGAAGAGGCTCCTATAATCTTGTTTTCTAATAGCTCTTCATAGGATAACTTGTATTTGTGTAGAATGAAGTGTGAACACTAAGCTTGATTTAAGACCATAGGCTAAAGGAAGTTCCCAGTCAGCAAAATATCTTCTAAGGCAGTGCTTTAGGAGTGCTAATTGATTAATGAAAAAGCATTCACTGTTCCACATTGAGATATAGTGAACATTTTTATGGAGCTGAATTTATTCCACTTAAAGGACTGCCCTTTCCTCTGAGATTATTCTTAGAAGAATTTTGAAATGTCCTTTACATTTTAGGACTTACAGAGAATTTCACACGTATAAAATAGGTTATATAACATCTGGTCAAGTATTGTATAATTTGGCTTTCAGTTCAGTTCAGTTCAGTTGCTCAGTCATGTCTGACTCTTTGCGACCCCATGAATCACAGCACACCAGGCCTCCGTATCCATCACCAACTCCCGGACTTCACCCAAACTCATAAGCATTGAGTCGGTGATGCCATCCAGCCATCTCATCCTCTGTTGTCCCCTTCTCCTCCTGCCTCCAATCTCTCCCAGCATCAGGGTCTTTTCCAATGAGTCAACTCTTCTCATGAGGTGACCAAAGTATTGGAGTTTCAGCCTCAGCATCAGTCCTTCCAATGAACACCCAGAACTGATCTCCTTTAGAATGGACTGGTTGGATCTCCTTGCAGTTCAAGGGACTTGCAAGAGTCTTCTCCAACATCACAGTTCAAAAGCATCAATTCTTCAGCGCTCAGCTTTCTTCACCGTCCAATTCTCACATCCATACATAACCACTGGAAAAACCATAGACTTGACTAGACGGACCTTTCTTGGCAAAGTAATATCTCTGCTTTTTAATTTGGCTTTCAGTTCAGTTCAGTTCAGTTGCTCAGTTGTGTCTGACTCCTTGCGACCCCACGAATCGCAGCACGCCAGGCCTCCCTGTCCATCAACTTCCGGAGTTCACTCAGACTCATGTCCATCGAGTCAGTGATGCCATCCAGCCATCTCATCCTGGGTCATCCCCTTTTCCTCCTGCCCCCAATCCCTCCCAGCATCAGAGTTTTTTCCAATGAGTCAACTCTTTGCATGAGGTGGCCAAAGTACTGGAGTTTCAGCTTCAGTATCATTCCTTCCAAAGAAATCCCAGGGCTGATCTCCTTCAGAATGGATTGGTTGGATCTCCTTGCAGTCCAAGGGATTCTCAAGAGTCTTCTCCAACACCACAGTTCAAAAGCATCAATTCTTCAGTGCCCAGCTTTCTTTATAGTCTAACATACACATCCATACAGGACTACTGGAAAAATTAAAATGGGCTTATGGCAATATGAAAACATTTACATCTCCATAAATGTTCACTGGTAGCTTTTAAGAATTTTGTGAAATAAAAAAATCAGGGAAGTTTACATTTTTCCATCTTGATATAGACATCCTACTTTTTCTTACTTCTGAATGAAAGGACAAGATTCTTCAGGATTTCCTGGTTTCTGGTCCTCTCCTAATGAATGTTTTCCCATGACACAGAACCCAATACCCAGGCCTACATAAGTTATGTCTCTTTTTTGCTTTAAATGAACTTGATATTGCTGTCTCCCAACTTTGTAGTTTGTTTGTATCCTTAATGAAGTTAAGCGAAATAAGGTCAATTCTGATGCAGAAAATGCTGGCTCTAAGGAAACTGCATCTAAGAGTCAATTAATGGAAGCCAAGAGAGACTGGCCATAGAGACATGGAAAAGAGACAGCTTGTGAAGAGATCTTTTTGGAGTTGTGATATTATATGATGGGTCTAGCTGAATATATTTTAAGATGACATAGAAAGAAACTAGGGAAATTTTGTAGTGCTCAGAAATCTTTAACAGATGAATATTTACAAATTCACTGCCCTGTCCAGAGGGAAACCAGTCCATAACTGAGCCAAAGTGACTCTCTGCCTCCAATCCAATACTTTGCTTAAGTTTTCTTGCACTTTTGACAGGATGAACTTACTTTTCAACCTTCTGTTCAGGCTCTTCCTCAGCATCTGCTTCTACCCTTAGCTTCCTAGCTTCTTCCTCAGGAAATATTTACCACCAAGGAAGACAATTAGTTAAAAAAAGCCAAGTAGACTTGGCATTTTTTTTTTGTTATAGTCCTTTGGTCAGATTTTTTTGCTTGCTTCCTCTTTTTGTCTAGATTTGATTTCAGAAGGAATGGAGGGCATTAGGATTGAACATTTCATCAAAACCTCTGACTATACTCTTAGACCAGGCTTGGCAAACTGTACCTGCAGGACCATATCAGATTATAAAACAGGATCAGTAGCAGTTTTATAAAGTTTTATTGAAACACAGCCTCAGCTATTCTATGTATGTATATATGTGTGTGTGTGTATGTATGTATGTATGTATATATATATGCCTCAGTTTATGTACTGTCTATGGCTGTTTTCACACTGACAGTTTTGAGTAATTATCACTGAGATCACAGGACTCCCAATAAAATATTTACTAATGCATTGTACATAAATACTTGTTGAAAAAGTTTTTCTTCTTAAAGGCAAAATAGGCTAGTTTCCAAATTAAGCTGACTTGAATTCTTCAAATGAGTTTTCACAGCAGTTGTCTCATATTAAAGAGACTTGATGTTCTAATTTATATTTTGTAGAATTGAAAATTGAGAATACTGCTTGTGGGTAAAATAGATGTCCCTTGAGGAAAAAAGTCCACATTCTTGAGTCTACCCTATAACTTTTGCTGTTGTGCCAGGCACTGTGTTTTGGCTCACTTCTAATTTCAGTTCTTTTTCTGGGTATCTCTGAAGACTTCAATAAGTGGTTTGGAATGCCACAGGATTTCTGATTCTGGAAAGCGCCAAAGTTATTACCTGTGGTTATTATCTCTCATGTAGAAAGGAACCTTAAAACATCTAGTCCACCTTCTAACCAAGTGCATAATGCATCTGTGTTATCTAGCATATGCTCTTGGTGTGAATTAATCTGCATTTAGGATGCAGGTCTTTTGGAAGGGTACTCATAAGGCTGACTGACTGAATGGCATTTCTTTGGTAAATAGTCTGTTTCTTAGTTAGTTAGCTCAATCGCTCAGTCATGTCCAACTCTTTGCGACCCCATGAATTGCAGCATGCCAGACCTCCCTGTCCATCACCAACTCCCGGAGTTCACTCAGATTCACGTCCATCGAGTTGGTGATGCCATCCAGCCATCTCATCCTCTGTCATCCCCTTTTCCTCCTACCCCCAATCCCTCCTAGCATCAGAGTCTTTTCCAATGAGTCAACTCTTGGCATGAGGTGGCCAAAGTACTGGAGTTTCAGCTTTAGCATCATTCCTTCTAAAGAACACCCAAGACTGATCTCCTTTAGAATGGACTGATTGGATCTCCTTTCAGTCCAAGGGACTCTCAAGAGTCTTCTCCAACACCACAGTTCAAAAGCATCAATTCTTCAGCGCTCAGTCTGTTTCTTAGGAGCTACTATTTAGGTCCTAGTCATACACCACTGAAAAGACAAATGCAGCTTCAGGATCTAGACATCTTCCCCTTACTCACAGATGTTTAGTTATTTACATCAATATAATATACATGACTAGTTTTTACAAAGTGTTCGGCATAAATCCCAGGTATCATTGTTTTTATGTCCATACCTCCCCAATATTTGTCCTTTCAATGCAGCTGTGTTCTTGTTGTGACCATGTCTTCACTCACTCCTCAGTCAGAGATTCTAGTTGACCAGTGATGTGAACTCCGGGTTCATGGGAGACAAGTGTTCATTTCTGCCTGAGGACAGTCTCCTTGGTTGTATTGATTCACAGCCTCTTATTTCCTGCAGTATGTTGAATCCTTGCTTCCATGTTGATTTCTAGCTCCACCTACGACAACAGTGAGCCCCAGTACCACTTCTGAAAGCACTTCTGAAAGCACAAGTACTACCAATATTCCAAGGACCACCTACACCACTCCTCCAACAAGGAACACCACAATTCCAGAAAGGAACAGCACTACCACAGTAGTCATGGATACTCATACGACAACGGGGGCCTCTACCTCTGCTCTTCCAATGCCAACACCCACAGAGGACCACAAGCCAGGTAAACAGTTGTGCTTCTGAGCCCAGAAGCCTTTAAAGGACTGGATATAGACCTTCCTGGGCACAGTGTTAAGGCTGAGGTGTAGTCTAGGGTAAGGATGCTTAACAGGCTTCCATATCTGACTTCATGTGAACTCCTATCCCTGTAGCTCATTTGGTAAAGAATCTGCCTGCAATGCAGAAGACCCTGGTTCGATTCCTTGGTTGGGAAGATCTGATGCAGAAGGGCTAGGCTTCCCACTCCAGTTTCTTGGGCTTCCCTTATGGCGCAGCTGTGAAGAATCTGCCTGCATTGCAGGAGACCTGGGTTTGATCTCTGGTTTGGGAAGATGCCCTGGATAAGGGAAAGGCTACCCACCCCAGTATTTTAGCCTGGAGAATTCCATGGACTGTATAGTCACAGTCAGACACGACTTAGCGACTCTCACTTTCACTATATCTTGTTACATTCACCTTTTGGAAGTACAAGCATATCAGAATGAAGGGGACTTGTGACTCTTTATCTCATTCTCAAAGGAATTCATTAATACAAAAGAAGTCAGACCACTGATCTTGGACATCTAAGGAAAGGCGGACTTGGCTGAGTTGATATGTTGTTATGAGGGAAAAGTAGAAATGCTAGAACAAGGGCAGGTAAATGAGAATCTGTCCTTACAATGAGCTGTGAATAGAGATCATTTAATCCATTCTGAAGCCTAATCCAACACTTGAGGAGAAAATTTCAGTGGAGATAATATTTATTCTGTTTCTTGAGTCAGGAACCAGCCTAACCACTTCTTAAGTATTAATCCACTTAATTCTTATGATAACCCTATTATCATAAGAATTATGACTCAATCCTATTTTATATTTGTGAGACACAGTGTCTAAGTTCATCATTGGGAATCACATGAGTAGAAAATGGTTGAGTTTAGATTGTCCCATTAATTTGAATTTTGGGCCTCTCTGCATTCTATCCTGATCATAGAGCATGTGTTTGGATGAATTTGTCCTGTTGTGACATCTTCACTGTAAGCCCCTTTATACAATTACTCTGTCTTTTCAGGGTGTCAATGACTTACACAGTTTTGCTTCTAGCACCCTTTAATATATTTATGTAGCAGGAAATGTACTCATACTCTAATAATGTAAGCATCAGATTTAAGGACTGAAGAGATTTAAAATGCACATGTTTGTTTTTTCAATTCAAGGTCCAGAGTTTATACTTCAGATTTCTGTTAGATAAAAGTTTAGGTTTACTACAAATATAGAATAATTTGACTTATGGGTGGAGAAATACCTTGCCATTCAGAGGACCCGTTTATGACCAAATTTTCTACTTTTTGGATTAAAAAGATAGCTTTTACCTTTGGAGATTCCCAAAGGTAATCTTTGACAAAGATTTGACAATTCTTTGACAATTCTAGGGAATTCCTAGAGTATAAAAAGTGAAATAATTCTGTCTATTGTTAAGCTCTCCACATCATCATTTAGAGCAGATTTATTAATAATAATAAAAAATCTATATGGCAGGGTAATACATCATGGCCATCCTTGAATTTTTCTCTAAGAAAGTGTCAAAGAGTAATTCTTTGTCAAAGAATTGTCAAAGTAATTGGAGATTCCCAAAGGTAATCTTTCCCAACTCTTTGACACTTTGAAGTAACATAAATATCACAACCTCTTAGCCAAAAACGTCTGATGGAACACATTGATTTCTCTTCACTCACATTGAACCGTGTGTGTATTCAACTAGGAAGGATCTGAAGGACTGGACTTCGATCTGAGTTTGGAAGAGAGGATTTTAGGTTAAAACTGTGAATTTAGGGTCACGAAAGTTTATTAAAAAAAGAAAAAACAACTATTCTTCCAGGCTGCAAACACATTAGAGCATCTGTTGACTTTCTCAATATTGATTTACTTCTTAATAGTTTGTGTCTGCTGAGGTGCGTGGATTAGTGCTCCTGGTTTGGGGAACATGTGTAAGTTATGGCCCTTGTTTAAAGCAGAGGTTCAGAAAGAAAGTCTTGGTGTATTTGTCCATAGAACCTCTGCATGGATAGAACTCACTGAGTATTACATGTATCCTGATAATTTCCCTCAAAGTCTGAGATCACAGTTGAGCTTTACAGGGTAGAAAGGAGGAGAACCCTGAAGAAGAGCCGCTGCAGGGGCATTTGTCCTTACATCCGTCCCCTCTCTATGCTCTGTGACCCTGTCCATGCTGGTCACCTGAAATACTCCTGCACTGGTTGGATGTAAACTCACATGAGCCCACCTGCTCCTTCCCCCCGCCTTGTCCACAAATCTCTTCTCTGTGTCTGTGTCTCTATTGCTGGCCTACAAATAGGTTCATCAGAGCCATTTTTCTACATTATCTTCTGATGAAAAAGAAATGTAGTTTTTAAATAAATAAACAAAAATTAAGTCATAGAGGCAGTGGAGAAAAGAAAGATGCCCACAAAGACCCAAACTAGAGAAAGAAG